>NC_061792.1:12743983-13026290 GCF_022458985.1 Mugil cephalus | reverse complement strand
AATCACAGGTGAAGCCTGACTCGTTCCAGGAAGTAGCTCACCTGTGTCACAGTGGTTAGTGTCCAGTCTCAGTTTATGGCTCAGCTCTTTGGACTTAACTTCATCAACGTCTGTTATGTTACTGTTTGTTTCTGCTCTGTGGTGTTTGTAGCAGATTTTATTGCATGACAAAGGTTAGATCACTCCAATGTTTGAAGATTAATCTACTTTATTGTTAGATGACTGATTGACTGGAATCAAATAACATGACGGTCAGTTGATTTTTCTTTTCTTTCTACACAAATCAAACATCCCTGTGTTTCATAAAACCATCGTTTCCACCATTAAAGTCAGACACAGTAGTGTGCTGCTGTTTACTCAAAAAACTTTAAATAACAAAGATGAGTTGTCAGAGTCTGTGTTTGTTTAAGCTTCATGTCTCCATCTTGTGGACTGATAGTAGAACAACAACAGCTGACTGCAGCTTTTTTTTTAGCAGCTGATGTTTTTACAGCAGAGATGATGTCAAGGATTTGACGCTCAGGTGAATGATTTGTGTTTCCTCTGCAGTCGAAAGCGTGTGTGAGCTGATGTGAATCCAGCAGAATGGATCAGTGTGAGGACAGAGAGGAGGGAGTCCCTCCCTCTAAAACCACTCTGAGTGGAGAACATGAGAACCAGACCAAAGATCAGAGGTGAGATGAACATTTATAACTAGTCTATGACTCTTCATGTCAGAGCTCAACTTCAGCTCCTTCATTATTATTATTATTACAGATCACAGTCCTGTCCGTTAATAAGCTGTCAACATGGTCTGGGTTTTAAATGGGATTGATTGTGACTGTGTTGTGTGGAATACTTTATTTTCTGTTCATGTTTTATGTTTTTAAAGTGCTGATGTGAAGTATTCACAATGTTCCTGTATACAGCGACAAAAAGAACATTTGATTTGATTTATGCATTTTCATTTAATTATTTGCAGGAATGAACCACAACCCAGCTGTGTGTCCCTCAGGAGTGACCGTTCAAATGATCAAAAACATTTATCTAAGGAGAGGTAACATAAAGTTACTCTAAGCACTTGAACATGTTAAAACTTAAGACTCCCCTGGATGCCATTAATGCATCATTTAGCTGAATATCTGAGCTTCACTGAGTTCATCATAACTATTTTATTGTCAGGATCCATCAGAGACCAGCCTCACCTGTACCCAGCTGTTTGTCCTTCAAGAGTGACCAGTCAAAAGACTTAGTTGTAACTTTTAATGAGCAAGTTTCCACTGATGATCAGAGGTAAAACATTACTGAGAGTATAGTGTTGTTGGTTCATCTTTGACTGTAATTTATTGATTATGGATTTGATTATTTGACATGTTTATATTAAAGAAATTAAATCTAATATATGAACATATGAAATGATGATGATTCAGATAGAGTTTGGTTCATTTAAACTTTTATTATCAAACAAGAATGTCAGTGTTAGAGGAAGATATCAGATTATGATCAAAGTTTCTCCTGGAGCTCCTCCACTGAGAGTCTCCATCAACTCTCAAATCACAGCTTGTTTCTCATATCATATATTAAGTTTATTCTGACATCAGAAAACTTTCTGTGTTGTATTGAAGAACAAAGCGGCAGTCCAGACCAGAGACGCCTGAATCTGAACCTGGTCCCAGTTGTGTGTCCTTCAAGAGTGACAAGTTGATGGATCGCAGCTTTAAACAAGAACATCCTTCTGATGCAAAGAGGTAAAATGTTAATACAGCAACTTTCATCTCTCTTCCTGTTTATGTTCAAGCTGTTTCCTCAGTTTGTGAAGTTTTGCTGTCATGGATTTTACAGCTAAGGTCCTATATAAGCCTCCATTTAAACAAGCCCATGATTATTTCATTTAGTTCTGACCACTGTGTGTTTGTCTGCTACTCTTTATCTTCCTTATTCTTCCTCAAATGACTAACAAAGACATGTAAGACAAACATTAATAGTTTGGTTAATAGATTAAATTCGATTCAGCTTTATTCTCATTATGCATGTTCAAAAACAAACTAACAAAATGCAGTTAGCATTCAACCTGAAGTGCAGAAGCAGTGCAGAGTATGCATATAGATATGCATATAGAAAACAGACCGTGTTCCAGTGTTACTAGAATATAACTGTGGTTCATCGATACTTTATCAATTACAGCAGGGCGTGTACAAACTATAAACTATGGTTAAGGACTACATGAGTGTCATTAAACTTTCAGTAACACAAGGAAAAGGACTGAAGTATGAGAGGGGTTCAACAGCAAAGTGGGGCTGGGGGAGTTCTGTAACGGGACAGCTGGTTATATTATTACATGCATGTAAGTAGATGGGTACAATGGATGAATATCTAGATGAATACTTGCAGTGAATTACAAACAGGAGTTCAGCAGTTAGTCAATCCCACCAACACGTATTCCATAGAGGAAACAGAGCCAGAGGGCCTGGGCATTGGCCTGTCCAAATAACTCTTTGGCAACAGAGCTCCAGGAGAAGATGAGATCCATCCTGGGCATCTTCAGGCTCTGGATGTTGTAGGGCTGTCCTGGCTGACATGCTTCTGCAACATTGCATGGACATTGGGAGAAGTGCCTCTGCAGTGGCAGACCGGGATGGTGGTCCCCATCCTTAAGAAAGGGGAACAGAGGGTGTGTTCCAACTATAGGGAATCACACTCCCCAGCCTCCCTGGTAAAATCTACATCAGCTTGTTGGAAACAAGGGCCAGATCGATAGTTGAGCCTCAGATGTAGGAAGAACAATGCAGTTTTTGTCGAAGGCGTGGAACCATGGACCAGCTCTTTACCCTTGCTAGGCTTCTAGAGGGGAAGGGGGAATTTGCCCATCCAGTCCACATGTGTTTTGTGGATTTGAAGAAGACCTACGATAGTGTCCCCAGAGGCATCCTGTTAAGGGTGCTCTGGGAGTATGGGGTGGATGTCCCTGAACCATAGGAGCGTGAATTACGTCCATGTAGCCGATTGGAAGTCGGACTCATTCCTGGTGAGGGTTGGACTCCCCCAGGGTAGCCCTGTGTCACCGCAATTTCTATTGCACACTCTGGGTCAGAGAGGAGGTCCTGCCTCAAGTGGAGGAGTTCAAGTATCTTGGGATCCTGTTCACATCTGCAGTGATTTGGCCGCGTAACTCATCTACCATGGTGAAGAGAGAGCTAAGCCGAAAGCCATGTTCCCACCCTCACCTATGGTCATGAACTTTGGATAATGACAGAAAGAAGGTGGTTTGGGCATCTATTACGGACGCCCCCCCGGACACCTCCTGTTAGAGGTGTTTCGGGCATGTCCCACCAGAGGGAGGCCTCAGGACTATATCTCCTGTCTGTCCTGGGAATGCCAGGGGAGTCTTCCGGAAGAGCTGGTGGAAGTGTCTGTACTTCCCTGCTGGAGCTGCTGCCCTGCAACTCGGACGCAGTTAGGTGGGAAAAAACAAACGGGCATATTCAGCAGTTTAGGAATGCAGTGCAAATACATCTGGAGTAACCCATCCCTGAAAGATTTTAAATTATAAATGCTCAGTGGTCATGCAGACCTGAAACTTTGGGTTGGAGATGAACAAATTATTATTTGGCAAAGATCTTGTAAAATGGTTGACATAATTACTGCCACCTTATGGCAAGGTGACAAATTGTGTATGTTGCTGTGAAATGCTGTATGCTGTTGTGGTGAAGAGGATCTTGAGCTGGAGAGGGAAACCTCTTGTGTCTGTGTTCTAGTTTTTTAATTTATAGTCTTGAACTTCAGCTGATTCCGGAAATAATGAGGTTGGGAATATAAACAACAATATGAGTTTTCTGTGCAGGGCATCATGATCAAGTCTTGAAGACAGACAAAGACGCATTCAGAATGAGTTAGGGTTTTGTCAGGACATGTCTCAGGGTTATCTGAGTTCATTGTAAAATCTGGCCTGTGTTTATTAGGAGGAAGCTGGAAAATCAAAACTCACCTGGACCTGGAGCCAGTGGAGTGTCCATGACGAGAGGATGGGCTGAGAAGAAAGAAAAGAAATCCAGGAAAAGAAGTCACCGAGAGGTTCTCCATGATCAGTCTGTTCGTCATCATACAAAACAGCTGGACTCCATATTTAAGGTCTGTACATGGACAACAACTACTTTCCATCATCTCCATGCTGCTATTTGTAGACCAGTGGACTGTCAGTCTGTCCAACATGAATCTGTTGTTTGTCTCCATGATTTCAGTCTATTTGTCATTCACATAGTTTTCTGTTTCAGCTGCTGGAGGACAACATTGTCAATTTTGTGAAGAAGGAGCTGAAGAAGATTCAGAGGGATCTGAATGAATGCCCAGAATGCTTAGAGAGTCAGAGGGAGGATGAGGAGGTGTTGGAGGGTGAGGATGAAGAGCAGAGGAGGAGCAGCAGAGAGGCATTTGTGAAGATCACACTGAACTTCCTGAGGAGATTGAAGCAGGAGGAGCTGGTTGATCGTCTGCAGAGAAGTAAGAGGATTTATATGAACACTGACCCTGATGAATGAATTAAACATTTACTAATGTCTCAAAAGATGAAGCGAGACACATTCAAACAATTACTTTTTGGGAAATTCAATTTAATTTAATATTTGCCGACATTTATTTAAATTATCCTTGTTGTGTTCATTAAGGAACTCCTGATGGAGCTTTTCGTGGACTTAAATCTAGTCTGAAGGAGAAGTTCCAGTGTGTGTTTGAGGGGATTGCTAAAGCTGGAAACTCAACTTCTCTGAATGAGATCTACACAGAGCTCTACATCACAGAGGGAGAGACTGCAGAGGTCAATAATGAACATGAGGTCAGACAGATTGAAACAGCATCCAGGAAACTAGACAGACCAGAAACAACCATCAGACCAGAAGACATCTTTAAAGCCTCACCTGGAAGACAGAAACCGATCAGAAGAGTGATGACAAAGGGAGTGGCTGGCATTGGGAAAACAGTCTTAACACAGAAGTTCACTCTGGACTGGGCTGAAGACAAAACCAACCAGGACATCCACTTCACATTTCCCTTGACTTTCAGAGAGCTGAATGTGTTGAAAGAGAGAAAGTTCAGCTTGGTGGAACTTGTTCATCACTTCTTCACTGAAACCAAAGAAGCAGGAATCTGCAGCTTTGAAGAGTTCCGGGTTGTGTTCATCTTTGACGGTCTGGATGAGTGTCGACTTCCTCTGGACTTCCACAACAATAAGATCCTGACTGATGTTACAGAGTCCACCTCAGTGGATGTGCTGCTGACAAACCTCATCAGGGGGAAACTGCTTCCCTCTGCTCACCTCTGGATAACCACACGACCTGCAGCAGCCAATCAGATCCCTCCTGAGTGTGTTGACATGGTGACAGAGGTCAGAGGGTTCACTGACCCCCAGAAGGAGGAGTACTTCAGGAAGAGATTCAGAGATGAGGAGCAGGCCAGCAGCATCATCTCCCACATCAAGACATCACGAAGCCTCCACATCATGTGTCACATGCCAGTCTTCTGCTGGATCTCTGCTACAGTTCTGGAGGATGTGTTGAAAAACAGAGAGAGAGGAGAGCTGCCCAAGACCCTGACTGAGATGTACATCCACTTCCTGGAGGTTCAGACCAAAGTGAAGGAGGTCAAGTATGATGGAGGATCTGAGACTGATCCACACTGGAGTCCAGAGACCAGGGAGATGATTGAGTCTCTGGGAAAACTGTCTTTTGATCAGCTGCTGAAAGGAAACCTGATCTTCTATGAATCAGACCTGACAGAGTGTGGCATCGATATCAGAGCAGCCTCAGTGTACTCAGGAGTGTTGACACAGATCTTTAAAGAGGAGAGAGGACTGTACCAGGACAAGGTGTTCTGCTTCGTCCATCTGAGTGTTCAGGAGTTTCTGGCTGCAGTCTACATGATCCACTGTTACACCAACAGGAAGACAGAGGTGCTGGAGGACTTCCTGGGACAAAACTACAATAACTCAACACTGGATGTCTTCCTGAACAGAGTCATGGAGAAATCCCTGCAGAGTAAAAATGGTCGCCTGGACCTGATGGTTCGCTTCCTTCATGGCGTCTGTCTGCAGTCCAACCAGAGACTGTTAAGAGGTCTGCTGGGTCAGACAGAGATCAGTCCAGAAATCATCCAGAGAGCCATCAACAACCTGAAGGAGATGAACATGTCCAACATTTCTCCTGACAGAAACATCAACATCTTCCACTGTCTGATGGAGATGAACGACCTCTCGGTTAATCAGGAGATCCAAGAGTTCCTGAAGTCAGAGAACAGATCAGAGAAAAAACTCTCTGAGATCCACTGCTCAGCTCTGGCCTACATGCTGCAGAAGTCAGAGGAGGTTCTGGATGAGTTGAATCTCAACAAGTTCAACACATCATGGGAGGGACGACAGAGACTGATTCCAGCTGTGAGGAACTGCAGAAAGGCTCAGTGAGTCCAGATGTGATTAACATCATAAATCAATTTAGATTAATTTAGTTCTTTAAATGTTCACACTTATCACCCTTCAAACAGTGTTTATCTTGTTTATTGCAAAAATTACAGGTCAGTTGTATTTTGTCGCTGATGGATTTCTAGTAATTCTTATTTTTTAAAATAAGAAAACTACTAATTTCTTTTTTCTTATGTTTATTTTCCACTATATATATATATATATATATATATATATATATCGTATATTAGACTTAGACATTAATTAAGGGAAACTGATGAGAATTATTGTGTCATGTCAGATAAGAAGCTGAATCACTGATGTGAAAAACAAAATGTCAAACAGGATGAGTTCAACTGTTTATTGTCAAATGCATGAAGTAAATAATAAAGTGTCTTCATTCATATTAACATGTTTTATATTTATGTGTCATGACAGATTTTCTTACTGTGGACTCTCAGAGAGTCACTGTGAAGTTGTGGTCTCAGCTTTGAAGTCCAACCCCTCCCATCTGACAGAGTTGGACATGAGTTACAACAACTTCCTGAAGGATTCAGGAGTGAAGCAACTGTGTGATGGACTGAAGAGTCCAAACTGTAAACTGGAGACTCTGAGGTCAGTTCACTGAATGTTTTTATCACATTAAACAGTTCCCTTGTCAGGATTGACAGATAGAAAATGGACCAGCAACCGTTGGTTTAAATGAAGGAGTGGTTGTCTGATAGATGGATGATGGTGTACAGAAGGATTTTGAATTGAATTCTTTGCGTGACATGGAGCCAGTGAAGTAATTGTAGGATGGGGGTGATAGGGTGGCAAGAAAGGGTTTTGGTGATGTGTAGCAGAGTTTTGGAGCAGTTGGAGGTTAAAGGAGGGACTTGTGAGGGAGACCGAATGGGAGGTGACAATGGATTGGATTGGATTTTTTATATAGCGCTTTTCAACACACAGAGTGGTTCCCAAAGCACTTTTACAGAACCCATTATTCATTCATACACATTCTCACTGGTGGTGGTAAGCTACTTTTGTAGCCACAGCTGCCCTGGGGCAGACTGACAGAAGCGTGGCTGCCAATGTGCGGCGAACGGCCTCTCCGACAACCACCACATTCACACGGGGCAAGGAGGGTAAGGTGTCTTGCCCAAGGACACTACGACAGTAACTGGGACAGAGCAGGATTCGAACCGCCAACCCTCTGATCATTGGACGACTCGCTCTACCATCTTAGCCACTGTCGCCCACAAGACTGTGGACAAGAATGGGTGCAGTATTGAGGATGAGGAAGGGATGGAGTTGATTGATATTTCGGAGGTGTAAGTAGGTAGGTGTTATTGATGTGGGATTTGAATGAAAGAGTGCTGTCAAGGATAACAGACACTCTTAATCTGATGGGATGGGGAGACTGAGAAGCTATGAGAATGAGAACAGGGAAGTAGTCAACCTTGGAAAGTTTAGATGGGGTGCAGCTGTGGCTCAGTAGGTAAAGCAGATTGTCCACGAACCGAAGGGTTAGCGGTTGCCGAAGTGTGAATGTGTGTTTGTTTGTGTGAGCGAATGGGTGGATTTGTCTCTGACTGTAAAAGCTCTTTGAGTACCTTTGAGTAGGTAGAAAAGCGCAAAATAAAAGCAAGATTCAAGACCTTTCAGGAAGTTGGAAGTGAACCAGTTTTTGATTTCTGATAAGCTGGCAGTAAGGGAGGTGGGTGGGAGTGTGGAGTCAGGTTTACTAGAGATCCAGTGAAGGCCGGTGTGAGTGATGCCGATAGAGACGAGTGTACTGAAGAGGTTGGGGTGGGAGATGGAGGCAAAGGCTGCACTAAGGTCGAGGAGGATGAAGATGGAGATTGAACCTGAGTCAGCTGCAATAAGGAGATCCTTGGTAGTTTTTGTGGGGGCAATTTTGGTGTTGTCGCAAAGGTGGAAACCAGACTGGAAAGGGCCATAGAGACAGTTTTGTGTTAAGTGTGTAGTTGAGGGGCAACTACTTTTTCAAGGATTTTGGATATGAAATATAAGTTGGAGATATGTTATATCCAAAACTACAGAATGACTGTTATTGATGACCTATAGCTGAGAAGGAGCCTTCCCATTGATGAACAAGCTGGTTGGACCACCCCCTCATCTATATTCTCCAAACACAAGACAGCACCTGTAGACAAGGAGAGTGACCCTCCCCCTCAGAAGTCTGCTCTCCTCTGATCCTTCTATCCTGACATTAGTAACTTGAAATACTGACTAGCACGCAAATGTATATAAATTCAAATTAATTCTCACAAGACACAGAGGAGAGGCATGCCTTGACTAGGGCGGTGGGGAGGGGATCAAGATGAGAGGTGGAGGGTTTAGATTGGTAGATGAAGTCAGTAATTTGAAAGTCATCAGGCAGTTGGAAACCGAAACATCGCTGACAGTGTTGTGGAGGTGAAGATGACGAGGGACGAAGTGCAGGTGAGCTGAGAGGGAGGACCCACATGACGACCACCCTCATGTGGGTTATGAACATTTCTTTATGAATGGTGAAACTATTATCACTTTATGGAGTCTTTCTAGTTGGCGGCATTTAGTTTTCACTGAATGGAGATGAGGGGTACATCAGGGGGCAGGAAACAGACTGGACTGGAGCGAGAGAATTAAGAATGTTGTTGAGACTATTGCTTTAGTGGGTTACCAGTTCATCAGGGGTGGAAAGATAGTCCAGGATCAGGATACTGTCAGTGTTGGAGCAGAGTGTATCTATGATGTTGTTAATTAAATTCTGAATGAAATGAAACATGGTGTCTTGAGAATCTGTCCAGCGTGTGTCCTTTTCTGTGGGTTGAGAAATTGAATTGATCGAGTCCAAAACTGTCCATAAAGAAACATCTCTGCTGAGAGGGAGGGTTATGTTGACCATGTGTATACTGAAGTCCGCCAGCAGTAATATATTTGGGGATATAGTGGAGAGGTGGGCGAGTAAGACGTCACGGCCGTGATTATCATTGATTTTGTTAACATCTTTTATTCTTTATTCAGTTTGAATCTCTGCGGTTTGTCAGAGATCAGCTGTGATTCTCTGGTCTCAGCTCTGAAGTCCAACCCCTCCCATCTGAAACATCTGGACCTGAGTATCAACGACCTGCAGGATTCAGGAGTGAAACATCTGCGTGGTTTTCTGGAGAGTCCAGACTGTAGACTGGAGACTCTGAGGTCAGTTCACTGGATGTCTGTTACTATTGTGGATCTGATTTGTTTCATTACAAACTGAACTCAGAACTAACCTAAATTTGTTCCTACTCATATTTTCATTTTAGAGAACAGCTCATTAAAACCCGAACACACCTGATTATCGATGATTTTATTAACATCTTTTATTTTTTATTCAGATTGAATTGCTGCAGTTTGTCAGAGATCAGCTGTGATTCTCTGGTCTCAGCTCTGAAGTCCAACCCCTCCCATCTGAAACATCTGGACCTGAGTGGAAACAACTTGAAGGATTCAGATGTGAATCAGCTTCTTGATCTTGAGAAGAGTCCAGACTGTAGACTGGAGACTCTGAGGTGAGTGGAGGGTTGGAGTCAGTTCATACGTCTTTCAGTGGTTTTGTACTACTGGATGTGCTGCATCACTGACTGACACCTGATGAAAAGAGTCTCTGGAAACACTAAATCATCTCCTCTTGTCTTTCTTATTCTCTCTATAGGTGGCAGTAAAGGTAAACAGGACGGTATGTGAGCTGAGAGAGGATGAGCTGAGTCCTGATGATCCAGAGGTTGAATCAGCAGCAGCTTGTGTGTAGAGAGACTCTGACTGGACCATGTTACTGGGAGGTGGAGTCAAGAGGAGAGCTTCATGGAAGATTATTCATTAATTACACCAGCTCAGAGTCACCAAGAAACAGAGTCATTATTTAGAGTTGTTTTTTTGTCTTTCTTTGACTCATTATTTTTATTTACCAGAATTTCAGAGAAATTGTCAGGAAGATGGATTTGTTGCAAAATGAAGTTTTACATTTGATTTGTAAATCATTAAAACAGCTTATATTCTTGTAAATGGCAATATTATGAAAGGTACAAGCAAATGCAATTTTTAAACTGTTTATTTGTTGGCTTGTGTGTCAATGAACACTGAAAGTTGTCAGGAAAATTTACTTAACATAGCTAAGGTATGAATCAATAAGGTAAAAATCTGATAAGATTTTATTTTGTATTTACCTATAAAGCGTTTTTCTTTTGTATCTGGTTTTAATCATTTCATTTCAGGTCATAGCTGAAGATTAATTTATGGTGGATCTGTCTGTCAGTTATTAATTTTTTTGAGTATTTGAGTAGTTTAAGTTAAACATGTTTTTTTTTATTATTGAAAATATTTTGAAACCAACCAACAATTAGGGGCGTGAGAATAAATATTGTGCATTCAAAATGTTATTTTTTAATATATTGTCTTTGTACAAACTCCAATAAAAATGTGAACACAATCAATTCATTGTCTTTGTCATTGACAACACTGCAGTAAATGTGAATGTATTATTGGATGTGGGCAGTTGTAGTTACTGACAGTGACCACTAGAGGAGAGTGATCGTGATATATTCGGGATCATTGCAGTTCACATTGTCACCGCGAGGGGCAGACAAATCTCCATCACAAGTCATTTGAACATTGAAGATTTGAATCTATGGTTTGAGAAGGTTTTTACTGAGGGAGTCGTCGTTGGTTTCTTAAACTGGAATAAGAGATAATTTTCATCTGAACATGAACAGTGATTTAAATGATATGTAATCTTATTGTTTCTTTCTTCTAACCAATTCCATGAAGCGCCAGAATACATTGTTAACACTAACAACACATGACACCAACAGAAGCTCAACAGATGAACATAGTCATCATCTTATTGTGTCTCCGCTTTCAGTTCATCATTCAAGGACCGTTCAGGGAAAATGTAATATTTAAGCTCACTGTGTTCAGTCAGGAGAATAAATCCTGTTCTTTATTCTCAGCTCACTTTGTGTCTCTGTGTCCTTTTCCTCCTTCAGACAACTGACAGTTAGTCTTCTTTTCTTTGTACTGTCTTCTTTAAGAAGCCGAATCATTATGGTTTAAACTAAATAATGAAATTATTTTTCTGAAGTTTGATGGACCGAGACCTTCAGCTTGATGAAATATTTATTTTTCTACCACTAAAGCTAGCTATAGCTTTTTTTTTATTATTTATTTATTTATTTATTTTTTTACATATAACAGTGCAGAATATGTTTTGCTACAGCAAAGAAACTACTGGCATCAGTCAACATTATGTCTTAGTTGGACTGAGGAATTATTCACATTATTTATTTATTTATTTATTTTCATTTGTCTGCATAGTTGAACACCACAGGGTGTCAACATTATATGAGGTTGATGCAGTTATATTCTTGCAGCTGAAAGCTTTATTACTTCAGTGCGTGAGTGTGACCATCACCAGCCTCCCTGAGAAGTGTCCTGTTGATCTTTATTGAGTGTAGTGACCTTGTGTGGCAGGGAGGGCAGTGCTACACCTCAGTAAATAGAGGGGGAGAACAAAGGACAGAAAAGATGTAGAAGGATGGACAGTGGAGGAGAGGCATGTGGTGCTGGTAGGAACTAGTGGAGTGTAGGGTTCTGTGCTTCCCAAGTCACCTCACTCAAGTATGACTGGGTACAGGGGGGTGTTGTGTAAATCTCTGGAGAGATGAGAGTCCAGGGGGGTAAGGGTGTCCCAATGGAAGGAGAGAAGTCTGCCATAGGGCACGTAGTGATAGAGTGAAATAACATTCACATTATTTAAAGTAATAATAGCACCGCAGTGTAGTGAAATCCTTCAGTCCTGCACTGACAATCTGTATTAACATGAAAATTAACTATGAAAAGTATGAAAAGTAAAAATATTCCCTGTGATATGTTATTATAATTATCAGTATTAATGTTCTGTCTTTTTAGTAATTATTATTAAACTGACTTAAACTGACAACTGAACACACTGATGATGAAGATCCTGCACATGAAATAAATAAGAGAAAAACTGGCACTGACAATAATTAAATCAATGAAGAACACACATGTCTGATTAATTGTTATCTTATTGTGAAAATCTATATCCCTCCTTCCTGTCCTGCCTCAATCACAGGTGAACTGACCCTTGATCCAGGAAGTAGCTGACTCACCTGTTCAGTGTTCAGGTTGGAGTGGAGTCTTCTTCATCTCTCTGGACTGGTTAAATAAACTGTAAGTTTGATTTGTTTAAAGCTTCAGTAACTTTAATGTTTGTTTCTGCTCTGTAATGTTTGTAGAAGATGTTCACTTCTTATTTCATTATTAAGTTTGTGTCACTCTGTTTGAAGATCAGTCTACATTATTATTAGATACATGATTCACTGGAATCAAACAGTATGATGATCAGATTAAATTAAATTATTAAATCTTCATTAATCTGGATCCAGCCTCAGATTTAAGTCTAAAGTTATTTTCACTTTCTCCACCGTTGTGTCGCAGATCTTTTTCTCTGTGTGAACTCTGTCTGAAGGTTAAGTCAGTAGTTTATAATGTTTAACTCTTTAATATCAGTTGTCAGCAGCTGAAATCTGAGTCAGAGCTGAAAATACAAGTTTGGGACGGAGGATGTAAACATTTTGTGTTGATGTGGCAGCACATAAATTCAGTGAAGGTGGATGATTTGAAAGAGGAGTAAAGGAAACTGGACTGAGATATAATCTGCCATCAGTCTACAGTACAGTCTTAACACCTGTCCTCAAGAAGTTTCACCCCCGTTCACACCTTGACACTGGAGCCTCTGACTCTGTCCTCAAGAAACAGGTGCAAATGTTTCATCTTTTTTCATTATTTGTTTTTTTCTCAGGTACATGAATCTTATCCTGTTTTAATTTCGTGCACTTTAGAAGTTTTGCAAATCAACACATGGTTTATCTATCTAAATGGATCTCTTGTCCTCCTATAGACCAACATTTGCTAGAAATGCTGAAACGTGTAAATGTGTAAAATAAAACGACTGACGTTGAGGCAGAGACTGTGTTATAGAGAGAGGTTGGATATTTTGTTAGATTAGTATTCACACACCTTCATCTCTTCATAGAAATACATTGACATCAGTTCAATAGGAATTCAGAATAATTTACATCCTCCAACATCGTTCATCAGATGAACACAGTGATGTTTGCTTCTAGATGTAGTTGAGTTAAAATGAGTTCAGTGATCTTGATCTGACATTAAAACATTTGTCTTATATGTTGAAGTTGTTTTCAGAAGTTTGATTTTGTAACTTGTTGTGGTGAAGGTGCATTTCCTCCAATACTACAGAGTACAATAATATATGATATTTCTCTTAAAACACATGTTTAAATGGGTTAAAGTGGGTGATTTTCATATGTTATATCATATGTTAGATATTAGTGGTGACTATCATCGATCAAAGTACAAACTAACACACCTTTGACATCAGATAAAAGCTGTAAAGTAAATTGAAAGTTGTAAACATGTTCTTTAGTTGTGTTGAACTCAGTCAATTCAGTGTGGTTGAATGTTAATTATTCTTTGGATGATTTCTTTCCTCTGCAGGTGAAGGTAGAAAGTGTGTGTGAGCTGATGTGAATCCAGCAGAATGGATCAGTGTGAGGACAGAGAGGAGGGAATCCCTCCCTCTTAACCCAGGCTCAGGAAGAAGTCTGAGCCTCAGAGGTGAAATGAAGAACTCAGTGTGTGTTGAAAACAACATTAATGTCTTTCCACATTTCACACATCTTAAAACTCCACAATCTCACACACAGCTTCTGTGGCTGTGGACTAAAAGTGTCTTTCTCTCTCTTTGTCAGTACCTATGGGACACCAGGCTACCATCAACATAAAACTTTATTTATCGTGGCTGTGAGTCTGTCTCCTCTGTCTCTGTCAGGAGCCATAAATCATACACTGAAACTAAAACTAAGCTCACACCTAAACCTGAACCCAGCAGTGTGTCCAGGGCCGGCTCTACCTAATTTAGTGCCCTAGGCGAGATTACTCTCCGGTGTGCCTGGTATTACTAACACGGTTGTACCATTCAGTAACAACAACAATAACAACAATAACATAGTAGTGTGTCAGAGACCACAAACAATTGGATAAACTTACATGCTTCAGAGAGTGGTGTTTGTGTGGATGTGTGATCAGAAGGCTCCTCTCCAGAAGCTGTTTGAGTGCATCTAGACAGACAGAGTAAATGTATTACATTACAAGCAAAATCAAGTAATAATAATAATAATAATAATAATAATAATAATAATAATAAAAACCTGCTGCAGATTGCATTTCCATCACTTGACTAATGAATTTCAGCACATCATCAAATGTGATGAGACAGTAGAACTAAGCACCAGCAGCAGCAACTGTGTCAGTGGGCACACTGTTGTTAATACTAGTGATGATGGCGGTAAAATTAATTTTCAACTCGACCAAACATAATGATGACGTGATGAAACTGAAATAAAATACCAAATCAGACCGGACATACAGGCAGAGATGATAAAGGTGTAGAAAACTAATGAAAACTCATCACAAACATAAACATTTCACACTAACACGGTAAAAAAAAAAAAAAAAAAAAAAAAAGAAAAGAAAAGAAAAGAAAATGGTACAGCCTGATGTTAACTTTATATTCCAAGTTCCTCTTCTCCTCTTTTTTTTTTCTTTCGGTTCTGTGCACCCGAAGGCTTGGACTTGGACAGCCTTTTCATAAATAACAAAGCCATCACCTGTCTGTGACTCAGCAGCATCACATTTTAGGAACAGCGTCTGGGCATAGAAAATTATTTTTATTTTTATTGCTATTAATAATTATTATTTATTATTTTCCTTGAGGCCAAGTGGCGGCGCCTGTCCAGCAGATGGCACTCTAGGCGACCGCCTTTATCGCCTATCCCAGTGTGTGTCTATGAAGAGTGACGGGTCCATGGAACATCCAATAAAATTTGACTCCAAAAGGTAAGTTGTGTGACAAAGTTGAAATTGTTTAGGTTTGTTTTTTAATTGTGTCTTGTTGTGAGGTTTGGGAACATGTTCAGTATCTTCATTAGTGCAAATCCTCCTGGACCCCATTCAGATTATATGGCAGTGATTCACAACTATAATGAAATCGATGCAAAGGGGTTCACACTGATTGTGACAGACACATGAATATTGTTGAATACTGGGTACTGACCAGCTCAACCAGTGAATCATCAAACAAGAATGTCAGTGTTAGAGGAAGATATCACATCATGACCAAAGTTTCTCCTGGAGCTCCTCCACTGAGAGTCTCCATCAATTAAAAAGATCAACAGGAGCATTAAGGAATAAATGTGTTATAATGAATGAGGAAACCAGGAGCTGACTGTGGAGATGAATCATCACATGTGTCTGTATCAGTATAGACTTGATATCAGTGTGTTCCAGTGCAGAGTCTATCCTGTGTTTATCTCAGGAGAAAGTGAGAAGAACAAGACACCATAACCTGAACCTGACTGACTCTGTTATAAGATCAACATTAACATTATTCATTCAAGAGACAAATGGAACCAGAAGTTATGTCAGAAATCAGATGTAAATCAATCAACACAGGAATCAATCAATCAATCAATCAATCAATCAATCAAATTAATTTATAAAGCACATTTAAAAACAACCGAGGCTCAGGGGTTGCCGTGGCAACTCACAGTGGTCGTCAATGACGACGCCGGGACACAGAAAAGAGCTAGATTTCCCCCCTTTTCGCTGGCCTCACATTTGGGCTTACTGTGACAAAATGGTAGCTCCTATCAGAAAAACAGGCAGACCGTGGGCGTCGTAAGACCTTCCTGGAGACTTTGATATGTTTTTTGTCCTTGTAGAGTTAATATTTTGGACACACTCACGAGTTAAAGACAAAGGTCCCTTCTCCTTTTCTCCGAAAATCTCTGCATTGGAGTGAATGGAGAGCAGACAGGTAGTTTCCCACAAACAGAGGCTCCCAGTTTAAATTCTGTACGTCTCACTGCTTTGCCGAGCACATTGTGAGAGACACAACAAGTTTGTCTACAACTGTGGAAATAATCATGCGTCTAGTGTGGAAATTGTGGCCGGTACGAGCGTGGAAAGAAGAAAATTTCAGGCCATTTCACACACGTTCTCTCACTCCAACTACCAACATTTTGCACTCTGAAACAAGATTTTTCGAAAAAGATCATGGTCATTGAACAGTGATTGATCAACAACGATAAGACGTATCAAAACGAGGAAATAATACACCAATACACAAGGCTTGTGTCTACATTTTAAAGTTTAAATGAAGTCTGTAGGTGACAGTATGCCTGACCAGTAGACCTTTGAAAAACTGTCTTTTTTGCATGTTTTTTTTTTTCTGCCATCCCATTCATTTTCAATGGGAAATTTTTCGCAGCTTTTCGCGACGTAAGTCTGCGAAATTCGTATTTCGGAAAGAAAAGTAATAGCACCCTGATCCCGAGCTATAGTTAAGGGACGAAAAAAGGGAGGAAGATGAAAAATAAAAAAAATAATAAGAAACACACGGGATAACAATAGTGCTCGAGGCTCGTAGGCCCGTAGCCCCTAATAATAAAGAAATTAGCATCCATATTATGGATTTAACTGTTAAATATAGTAAGAGTGTGTGGGTCAAAAATGGATAACTCGCATCAAATACACAGCTCTACATGATGAGTGAGGATGAGGCCAGCCAGCTCCTTTGTTCTCAGGCAGGGAGAAAAAGTCCTCACACAGGTGAGCTGGCTGCCTACATAGACTCCAGGGCTCCGCTTACTCCTCACTAGGGTCACGGGGGTCTATCCCAGTTGGCATTGGGCGAGAGGCGGGTTACACCCTGGACAGGTTGTCTATCGCAGTGTAAGAGCAGACACAGGGAAAACATGTGAACATGCGGACCCAGAAGGGTCCGATCTGGACTCGAACACGGACCTCTCGCTGGGATGCATCAGCGTTAACAAGCGATCTGCTGTGCCGCCCCTTCTACATGAGCATTACAGAAAACAATTAATTGTCCCGGACCTGCAAGAGGAAGTCTCACCACAGTGGAGTCCTCTTCTCTCTGTGCAGTACCCACACCAACCACTGCTACAGTAAATGGCGAAGTTACACCTTTTTCTGCCATCATTTAACAGACATAGATCTACTCCGTTACATATGTTTGTGAAGACAAACACACATTGATTACAGATGGTGGAGACAGTAACGTGAGCTAATTATTCATGATTCATTCACAGAGTGAAGCAGCAGAGTTTAAATGGTCTCAGTGGTCCAGTTGGTCCACAGTGATCTGCTCTTTCTAGTTTTTGTAGCAGCTTCAGTAACTGTGAGATAATGTTTTTCATGTTTGTCTCCTAGGAGTCATCAGAGAGAAGAATCTGACGACTTTAAACCTGAACCCAGCTGTGTGTCTATGAAGAGTGATCGATCAAAGGGTGAACTCATTGACTTTAAAAGAGAAGAACCCTCAACTGTGAAGAGGTAAGTTAATTTAAAATGCATCCACATTTAACATCATGGTCAGATGTACTTCTGAGTAAATCCTGCTACTATAGAGCCACAATACGTCTCTCCTGAACTAAATGTGGAAAATCTATGTTGTCATCATCAGGTCATAACACAAGCAGCACATTTAGACTAGGTTACTGTGTGATGTCAGTGGCTTTATACGTTTATATATGTGATAATATTCCTGTTGGACTTTGATAAGTTTCATCTTTTCCTTGTTTAAACCTGATAAACTGAGGATTTCTCTCCATCTACCAGGAAACAACAGAAACCAGACTCACAAGAACCAGAACCTGAACCCAGCTGTGTGTCTATGAAGAGTGATCAATCAAAGGATTTTGACATTACCTTTAAAATACAAGAACCCTCAGCTGTAAAGAAGTAAGTTATAAACTAGAAAATTCCCTCTGGGAAATTTTGAAGGGGCTAAGGGAGCTAATGCCGGGTACCGTCTCTGTCAACATGGGAATTAGCACACTTTGCCTACATTTAGCACAATTTGCTTATGGTTAGCACAGTTAACATGCAGTTAGCACTCTTAACTCACATTTAGCATAGTTAGCCTACATTTAGCACATTTAGCCTACATTTAGCACATTTAGCCTACATTTAGTTCAGTTAACCCTCATGTCACACACATGACCCACATGTCGCACAGTTAGCACACTTAACCCACATTTAGCACAGTTAGCATACGTTTAGCACAGTTAGCTTACAGTTAGCCTGTGTGTGAGAGAGTAATGCGCGCTTTCGCCACATGTTTGTACATCCTATCATTCTTCCTGAGTGTATCTGTAACTGTAATAACATAAAGTTTCTTGTGTGTTTGTGTGTGCGTGTATGTGTGTGGCACGCTGTGTGTGTGTATGTAGGTCTAATAACGCAAAGTTACCTGTGTGTTAGTGTGTGCATATTTGTTTGTGTGTTTATGTGTGTGGTGCACTTAAGCTCGCGTACGCGCGTGTGTGTGGTGAGGGTGAGGAGTGCGCGTTTGCGTGCGCATGTGTGTGTTTAACTGTAATCACAAAGTTACCTGTGTAGTTTGTGTGTGTGTTGTTGTAAGTTAGCACAGTTAGCCTACATTTAGCACAGTTAGCACAGTAAGCCTGTGTGTGAGAGATTAATGCGCGCCTTCGTGTGCATGTTTGTGTATCCTACTACTCTTCCTGTGTGTATTTGTAACTGTAATAACATAAAGATACCTGTGTGTTTGTGTGTGCATGTGTGTGGCGTGCCTGTGTGTATATCTGTAATTACAAAGGTACCTGTGTTGGTGGGGAGGTGTGTGTTGTTGTAACATAAATGTATGGGACACAGGGGTCAGCTGCATTAACAGCAGAGACATCCGATTAATTAATTGGTCTCCGCTGTGGCTCAGGCCTGTGGCTCAGGGGTTGCCGTGGCAACTCACAGTGGTCGTCAATGACGACGCCGGGACACAGAAAAGAGCTAGATTTCCCCCCTTTTCGCTGGCCTCACATTTGGGCTTACTGTGACAAAATGGTAGCTCCTATCAGAAAAACAGGCAGACCGTGGGCGTCGTAAGACCTTCCTGGAGACTTTGATATGTTTTTTGTCCTTGTAGAGTAAATATTTTGGACACACTCGCGAGTTAAAGACAAAGGTCCCTTCTCCTTTTCTGGAGTGGAGTCCTCTTCTCTCTGTGCAGTACCCACACCAACCACTGCTACAGTAAATGGCGACGTTACACCTTTTTCTGCCATCATTTAACAGACATAGATCTACTCCGTTACATATGTTTGTGAAGAAAACACACATTGATTACAGATGGTGGAGACAGTAATGTGAGCTAATTGTTCATGATTCATTCACAGAGTGAAGCAGCAGAGTTTAAATGGTCTCAGTGGTCCAGTTGGTCCACAGTGATCTGCTCTTTCTAGTTTTTATAGCAGCTTCAGTAACTGTGAGATAATGTTTTTCATGTTTGTCTCCTAGGAGTCATCAGAGAGAAGAATCTGACGACTTTAAACCTGAACCCAGCTGTGTGTCTATGAAGAGTGATCGATCAAAGGGTGAACTCATTGACTTTAAAAGAGAAGAACCCTCAACTGTGAAGAGGTAAGTTAATTTAAAATGCATCCACATTTAACATCATGGTCAGATGTACTTCTGAGTAAATCCTGCTACTATAGAGCCACAATACGTCTCTCCTGAACTAACTGTGGAAAATCTATGTTGTCATCATCAGGTCATAACACAAGCAGCACCTTAAGACTAGGTTACTGTGTGATGTCAGTGGCTTTATACGTTTATATATGTGATTATATTCCTGTTGGACTTTGATAAGTTTAATCTTTTCCTTGTTTAAACCTGATAAACTGAGGATTTCTCTCCATCTACCAGGAAACAACAGAAACCAGACTCACGAGAACCAGAACGTGAACCCAGCTGTGTGTCTATGAAGAGTGATCAATCAAAGGATTTTGACATTACCTTTAAAATACAAGAACCATCAACTGTAAAGAAGTAAGTTATAAACTAGAAAATTCCCTCTGGGAAATTTTGAAGGGGCTACGGGAGCTAATGCCGGGTACCGTCTCTGTCAACATGGGAATTAGCACACTTTGCCTACATTTAGCACAATTTGCTTATGGTTAGCACAGTTAACATGCAGTTAGCACTCTTAACTCACATTTAGCACATTTAGCCTACATTTAGCACATTTAGCCTACATTTAGTTCAGTTAACCCGCATGTCGCACACATGACGCACAGTTAGCACACTTAACCCACATTTAGCACAGTTAGCATACGTTTAGCACAGTTAGCTTACAGTTAGCCTGTGTGTGAGAGAGTAATGCGCGCTTTCGCCGCATGTTTTTACATCCTATCATTCTTCCTGAGTGTATCTGTAACTGTAATAACATAAAGTTTCTTGTGTGTTTGTGTGTGCGTGTATGTGTGTGGCGCGCTGTGTGTATAGCTGTAATTAGAAAGGTACCTGTGTTGGTGGGGAGGTGTGTGTTGTTGTAACATAAATGTATGGGACACAGGGGTCAGCTGCATTAACAGCAGAGACATCTGATTAATTAATTGGTCTCCGCTGTGGCCCAGAGCTGTGGCTCAGGAGTTGCCGTGGCAACTCACAGTGGTCGTCAATGACGACGCCGGGACACAGAAAAGAGCTAGATTTCCCCCCTTTTCGCTGGCCTCACATTTGGGCTTACTGTGACAAAATGGTAGCTCCTATCAGAAAAACAGGCAGACCGTGGGCGTCGTAAGACCTTCCTGGAGACTTTGATATGTTTTTGTCCTTGTAGAGTAAATATTTTGGACACACTCGCGAGTTAAAGACAAAGGTCCCTTCTCCTTTTCTCCGAAAATCTCTGCATTGGAGTGAATGGAGAGCAGACAGGTAGTTTCCCACAAACAGAGGCTCCCAGTTTAAATTCTGTACGTCTCACTGCTTTGCCGAGCACATTGTGAGAGACACAACAAGTTTGTCTACAACTGTGGAAATAATCATGTGTCTAGTGTGGAAATTGTGGCCGGGACGAGTGTCAAAAGACAAAATTTGTCAGGCGATTTCACTCGTTTTCTCACTCTAAGTACCAACATTCTGCACTCTGAAACAAGTTTTTTTGAAAAAGATCATGGTCATTGAACTACTTACCCTACTTGAATGAAAACAAGTCTTGCATTAAACAAACCAATATTTTATTTTCTCTGCATAAGAAAGAACATGCCTTTTTAGCTCTGAAATGCAGGAGTCAACAGTTCATACAATCCAGTTTACATGCAGCGCAAGAAAATCTAATAACTGTTCTCCTCCTCCACACTAGGTGGCGATATGTGTCTTTTCAGTGAGTTAATACGACGTTAATACGGCCCAATTTCCGGTTGACCTATTACGTGATATAATAAACAAAAGTCGTTCATGCGGCAGACCGGCATTTCAAAAAACAACCGGATAGATAATACTACATTTTTTAATCTTGTACGTAATGTTCGTGCTACTTCTGGTGCAGGTAAGATCCGTGCTGTCCCTCAGATGGTTATTGTAGCAGCTCAGTTTCTCTTCTTCTTCTGCAACCGGCTTTCGTGGAAGTTTTTGTTTCGGGGTCACACTCCCCAGTTCCCTCCAGAGAGCCATACCATTGTTGTTCTTCTTTGTGTTGGCTACTGCGAATGTCCAACTTGCGCAGCGGTTATGGAGCATGCGCACACGAATTATCCGACTGAAAACTCCAATTCCAATCGCATTATCTGGGTGTCTCAATCAGATAATGAGAACTCCGATTTTAATCGGAGTAACGTGTTTACATGCACTTAAGTTCTCCTGTTATAGTCCGATTAAGGCAATAATTCGTTTTTTTCCACGTGCATGTCTGACTGAGACTTCCCAGCATGAAGTGTATGACTGGAGCACCAGTCATGTTTTGGCTGACAGTGTTTATGTATCTGAGCTCTCTTTGCTTTTCGTTGCAAGAAGTTCTCTGGGCCTGGAAAAAGGTCCTGCAGGTCTTCATGAGACAGAGTGCTGATCATTTCTTCACTCATGTTTGCAGCTGTGACATAATGTAAGACACACATTGCAAGATGAATTAGCGCCATAGAACAAATGGTATGAAACAGCTGGCTAGCGGAGACTAGTTAGTGCATGAACAATAGATTAGATATCTCAGTGGACTATGCATCACCATATCAGAGTGGTGAATTAAACATTGTAATTGGTCGTAATTCTCTTAATTCTGAAGAGATTTTAATTCAAACATACAGAGTGTATGTGGAAATCTACAATTCTGGAGGAACTACATTTTAAGTTGTGGCTATTTAGAAGGTTAATGTTTTAGTATTGACTTGATCCACCCCAGTAACTGGATTTAAATGAAACACGTAACCAGCATCATGCTCAATTTATAATAAAACCAATTTCATCAAAATCATTTCAGAATTCAGAGTTCAGAATTCCTGCAATGAAAATCGAATTCAAAACGTCTCGGACAAGGGAGCTTTATTACGTACCTGTAAGTTCCCTCCAGAGAGCCATACTGTTGTTGTTCTTCTTTGTGTTCGCTACTGCGAATGTCCAACTTTTAACCAACACGATAAAAAGTGGGACGTCTCACTTCTTAAAAAACAGGGATTTATGGCAGAAATTAATTTTATGTAACTGAACATTTAAAAATCCTTGATTTGTGTATCATTCCATTTGGTGGAGTTTTATTTTGATTGAAGGAATACTTCAACATTCTGGGAATCCCTAGTCTTGTGATCACCATGAGGCAAACAGCAGAGACTCCAGAGAGTCACTATCTAATGAGTTTTCGTCAAAATCTGTTGAAACTTAAGGCTTCCCTATAAACGAGATATATTTTCTTAAATCAAGTAAATCCAATTCTTGAAACAAGATGCTGTATCTTTTTCAAATAACACAGCAGCTTAAAAACCTCTTCAAATGTAAAAAAAAAAGAAAAGAAAAAAAGAGAAAAAAAAGCTTGTTTCATATGACATATGACTCAAAACAAGATGTTTTCAAGACTTTGTCCAATTAACAGGATATTCAAGATGTATTGTCTTAAAACAAGTCCCTATATCTTGCTGAAATGGTACTTGTTAGGCAGTTCTGTCGAAGTGCAACAAGATATTTTGACTAGAATGAGACAAATATACTTGGTAATGTTATTATATTCCTGTTGGACTTTGACAAGTTTCGCCTCTTCCTTGTTTAAACCTGATGAACTGAGGATTACTCTCCATCTACCAGGAAACTACTTGAACCAGACTCACAAGAACCGCAATGTTTTCTGAGCTCTGCGAAGAGATATCGATTCTTGAAAATTTAAAGAAAATTAAGTAATATTTTAACAGTTCTTTGGAAACAGCTGATGATTTAGACATGTGGACTTTCTATGATACTCAGTCATCAGGTTTAGAATTGATGAGTAGTTTCACCTCTTTATTGATGTCACAGTAGACATTATTCTGATCAGAACATCAACTACACAGCACACTATCATTATCTCACTGTGGTTTGTGTTTGTGAGGAAAACATTGATTACAGACGGTGGAGACAATAATGTGAACTAATTGTTGATGATTCATTCACAGAGTGCAGCAGCAGAGTTTAAATGTTCTCAGTGATCAGTCTGTTCATCAGCATCAAACACAGCTGGACTCCATATTTAAGGTCTGTACATGGACAACAACTACTTTCCATCATCTCCATGCTGCTCTTTGTAGACCAGTGGACTGTCAGTCTGTCCAACATGGATCTGATGTTTGTCTCCATGATTTCAGTCTGGTTGTCATTCAGATAGTTTTCTGTTCCAGCTGCTGGAGGACAACATTGTGACTTTTGTGAAGAAGGAGCTGAAGAAGATTCAGAGGGATCTGAGTCCAGATTACCCAGAATGCTTAGAGAGTCAGAGGGAGGATGAGGAGGTGTTGGAGGGTGAGGATGAAGAGCAGAGGAGGAGCAGCAGAGAGGCATTTGTGAAGATCACACTGAACTTCTTGAGGAGAATGAAGCAGGAGGAGCTGGCTGATCGTCTGGAGAGAAGTAAGAGGATTTCTATGAACATTGAACCTGATGAATGAATTAAACATTTACTGATGTCTCAAGAGATGAAGAAAGATATTGAATCAATGCTAAATGTTGGAGATGCATTTACTCATTTTATTTCTTGTTTGTTCCTTCAGAACATTTTCCTGCAGACTTTTGTCAATGTGAACTTAAATCTAGTCTGAAGGAGAAGTTCCAGTGTGTGTTTGAGGGGATTGCTAAAGCAGGAAACTCAACTCTTCTGAATGAGATCTACACAGAGCTCTACATCACAGAGGGAGAGACTACAGAGGTCAATGATGAACATGAGGTAAGACAGATTGAAGCAGCATCCAGGAAACTACACAGACCAGAAACAACCATCAGACCAGGAGACATCTTTAAAGCCTCACCTGGAAGACACGGACCAATCAGAAGAGTGATGACAAAGGGAGTGGCTGGCATTGGAAAACAGTCTTAACACAGAAGTTCACTCTGGACTGGGCTGAAGACAAAGCCAACCAGGACATCCACTTCACATTTCCATTGACTTTCAGAGAGCTGAATGTGTTGAAAGAGAGAAAGTTCAGCTTGGTGGAACTTGTTCATCACTTCTTCACTGAAACCAAAGAAGCAGGAATCTACAGCTTTGAAGAGTTCCAGATTGTGTTCATCTTTGACGGTCTGGATGAGTGTCGACTTCGTCTGGACTTCCACAAGACTGAGATCGTGACTGATGTTACAGAGTCCAGCTCAGTGGATGTGCTGGTGACAAACCTCATCAGGGGGAAACTGCTTCCCTCTGCTCACCTCTGGATAACCACACGACCTGCAGCAGCCAGTCAGATCCCTCCTGAGTGTGTTGACATGGTGACAGAGGTCAGAGGGTTCACTGACCCCCAGAAGGAGGAGTACTTCAGGAAGAGGTTCACAAATGAGAAGCTGGCCAGCAGCATCATCTCCCACATCAAGACATCACGAAGCCTTCACATCATGTGTCACATCCCAGTCTTCTGCTGGATCACTGCTACAGTTCTGGAGGATGTGTTGAAAACCAGAGAGAGAGGAGAGCTGCCCAAGACCCTGACTGAGATGTACATCCACTTCCTGGTGGTTCAGACCAAAGTGAAGGAGGTCAAGTATTATGGAGGATCTGAGACTGATCCACACTGGAGTCCAGAGACCAGGGAGATGATTGAGTCTCTGGGAAACTGTCTTTTGATCAGCTGCTGAAAGGAAAACCTGATCTTCTATGAATCAGACCTGACAGAGTGTGGCATCGATATCAGAGCAGCCTCAGTGTACTCAGGAGTGTTGACACAGATCTTTAAAGAGGAGAGAGGACTGTACCAGGACAAGGTGTTCTGCTTCGTCCATCTGAGTGTTCAAGAGTTTCTGGCTGCAGTCTACATGATCCACTGTTACACCAACAGGAAGACAGAGGTGCTGGAGGACTTCCTGGGACAAAACTACAATGACTCAATTCTGGATGTCTTCCTGAACAGAGTCATGGAGAAATCCCTGGAGAGTAAAAATGGTCACCTGGACCTGATGGTTCGCTTCCTTCATGGCGTCTGTCTGCAGTCCAACCAGAGACTGTTAAGAGGTCTGCTGGGTCAGACAGAGATCAGTCCAGAAATCATCCAGAGAGCCATCAACAACCTGAAGGAGATGAACATGTCCAACATTTCTACTGACAGAAACATCAACATCTTCCACTGTCTGATGGAGATGAACGACCTCTCACTTCATCAGGAGATCCAAGAGTTCCTGAAGTCAGAGAACAGATCAGAGAAGGAGCTTTCTGAGATCCACTGCTCAGCTCTGGCCTACATGCTGCAGATGTCAGAGGAGACTCTGGATGAGTTGGACCTGGAGAAGTTCAACACATCATGGGAGGGACGACAGAGACTGATTCCAGCTGTGAGGAACTGCAGAAAGGCTCAGTGAGTCCAGATGCGATTAACATTATCAAACAGTTTAAATTAGTTCATTAAATGTTTACACTGTAAAATTATCACCCTATTAAACAGTGTTTAACTTATTTACTGCAAACATTACATGTCAGTTGAATTTTGTTACAGATGTTCTCCAGCTGTTTGAAACACTTTGAGAATGTAGATTTTCTTCTGTTTATCTTCCTTTATTTACACATACGCAATATATTAGAGCTGTCTGTTGAATATTTAATGTAAATAGATGTTAATTGCCCATTTTAATCTGTTCTGAATGTTCCACACAGTTTAAAAGTCTGCAGGTTTAAGAGAAACTGATGAGAATTATTGTGTCATGTCATATAAGAAGCTGAATCACTGATGTGAAAAACAAAATGTCAAACAGGATGAGTCCAACTGTTTATTATCAAATGCATGAAGTCAATAATAAAGTGTCTTCATTCATATTAACATATTTTATTTTTATGTGTCATGACAGATTTTCTGGCTGTGGACTCTCAGAGAGTCACTGTGAAGTTGTGGCCTCAGCTCTGAAGTCCAACCCCTCCCATCTGACAGAGTTGGACCTGAGCAACAACTACCTGGAGGATTCAGGAGTGAAGCAGCTGTGTGATGGACTAAAGAGTCCAAACTGTAGACTAGAGACTCTGAGGTCAGTTCACTGAATGTTTTTATCACATAAACAGTTCTCTTGTCATGATTGACAGATAGAAAATGGACCAGCAACAGTTGGTTTAAATGAAGGAGCATCATGTTGTTAATATCAGCAGGTGTCTCCTCAGTCATCGGTGGCCGGTCTGATCTCAAATCAGGACCAGTCTAGTGTTCACATGTACATTTAAAGAGTTATTGGAGTCAGGAATCATTCTTTCTGTTCATACTGTCTGTGGAGAAACTCATCAAGTCATTTCTTCCAGCGTAGTTGTGTTAGGAAGAGACCACTTGACAGTCAGTGTGGACAGTAGGAATTCTAAGAACTCTGTAATGTTCATCTGCCATGTGACTGTTGTTTGAAGACAGACTTGAAAATATGAACTTGTCCTTTAACATTTTAACGACACCAACCTACTGAGATACCAAATACAGGAAGAAGAAGGTCATGGAACCAATGAACTAATGAACAGTTTGTTTTCAACATGTGTGATTTGATATTGATCCTGTAATGAGAGACTTGACTGAGGTCAGCAGCATGTTATTGATGTGTGTTGACATGAATAGTTGTCTGAATGTTGTGTTGATGTTTGGATGATGTGTGTAGAAGGCTGACATGATGATGATCCACAAGAACACAAGGACAAAGTCACTCTACTCATTTTAGAGAACAGCTCATTGATTAGGACGTAGTAATGTTGATCTGAACATTAAAACCTGAACACATCTGACTGATTATTAGTGATTTTATTAACATCTTTTATTCTTTATTCAGATTGAGTTCCTGCAGTTTGTCAGAGATCAGCTGTGATTATCTGGTCTCAGCTCTGAAGTCCAACCCCTCCCATCTGAAACATCTGGACCTGAATGAAAACAACCTGAAGGATTCAGGAGTGAAACATCTGTGTGGTTTTCTGGAGAGTCCAGACTGTAGACTGGAGATTCTGGGGTCAGTTCACTGGATGTCTGTTACTATTGTGGATCTGATTTGTTTAATCACAAACTGAACTTAATTCATGTTCAAACTAAATTTGAAGGTTTAGTTTTCAGTTTTAGCTTTATTTTCCTCCAGTTCATATTTTCTCTTTTCTTTTCATAAATTTAGCCTGAAATCTCAAAGATGTGTGGTTTTTTTGCAAGAAAATCTCTATGTTGTCTATTAATGTTGATGTTAATCAGTCGCATCTGTATCCAGAAAACACACACACACACACACACACACACACACACACACACACACACAAAAAAAAAAAAAACCTGAACACATCTGATTGATTATCTATTATCTTTTATTCTTTATTCAGATTGAGTTGGTGCAGGTTGTCAAAGATCAGCTGTGATTCTCTGGTCTCAGCTCTGAAGTCCAACCCCTCCCATCTGAAACTTCTGGACCTGAGTTACAACTATCTGAAGGATTCAGATGTGAAGCAGCTTCTTGATCTTGTGAAGAGTCCAGACTGTAGACTGGAGACTCTGAGGTGAGTGGAGGGTTGGAGTCAGTTCATTCTTCTTTCAGTAGTTTTGTACTAGACACAGAATCTAAAGTGTTTCCTGAAACCTGCTGCTGTTTTCTTCAGAGATGCTTTCAGAGGAGAATGGAGACAGACTGGACAGAAAGACAGAGACAACAGTCAGACAATCAGATCATCCTGAAGCTTGTTGTGTTGATGTTTTCAGGAAATAAAATGTGGATTCCAGCTGACAGCCTTACTAGATGAATAGAGACAGTGGTCCTCATTCATCAGATCTGATCTCAGACTCTTTGTTCTCTCACCTCAAAACTAAACAACTGATCAGTTTTCATCTTTGTCACAGCTCTGAGATCAGTCTGACTGAAGCCTGTAAATCACAGAACCATTCATTACATTTAGTAACCATATGGTCTTTCTACAGAGCAGAACCTCTGCTGAGGTCCAGTCATCACATCTGTATCTCTGTCATTAGTTTCATCAGATATCTTCAATGTTTCTTAGTCAGCTGATTCTTCAGAAACACATGAGATGTTCATCAACACACTCAGACTCTTTATTGAAATGGAACAGCTGGAAATCCATCACTAAAGTGTTTGTGCAGTAATGAAGCGTTGATGACTCTCAGCAGTTTATTTCCTCTGTGGATTTGAGAGAAATGTGCAGAGGAAACAGACTTGATGCTAAAAGTCTGTGCAGGTCTGTGAGCTTCCAGCTCCAACATGTTAACATGAAGCTGAAAGGAAGCTGGCTGAGCTCCACAGCTGCTCTGAACAGGACTGAAGTCCCTGCTGCTCTTTGTACTGGATGTGCTGCATCACTGGCTGACACCTGATGAAAAGAGTCTCTGGAAACACTTAATCATCTCCTCTCTTCGTTCTTCTTCTCTCTGTAGCTGGAAGTAAAGGTAAACAGGACGGTATGTGAGCTGAGAGAGGATGAGCTGAGTCATGATGATCCAGAGGTTGAATCAGCAGCAGCTTGTGTGTAGAGAGACTCTGACTGGACCATGTTACTGGGAGGTGGAGTCAAGAGGAGAGCTTCATCCACATTAACATCATCAACAGTCCTGTGTGATGTTTCACATCATTGATATTCTCACATCTCTCTTTACTTGTTTGTCTCCGTTCAGTAGATTCCAGCGTCTTAGAACAGATGTTTTCACCAAATCATCATTTCAGAAGCTTTAACCTGCAGATGACTGAAAGATGATTTATGAATGTACAGCAGATCAGAGTCACCAAGAAACCAACAGTCATTATTAAGAGTTGTTTTTTGTTTGTTGTTTTGTTTTCTTTTTTTGTGTGTGTTTCTTGAAAATTCTGGTAAATAACAGATTACGTTTTAGGAAATCATGAGTCTGAGTTCCATGTAATTATCTGGAACATAGATTAGTCATAAAATCA
Source organism: Mugil cephalus (assembly GCF_022458985.1). Lineage (NCBI taxonomy): Eukaryota > Metazoa > Chordata > Actinopteri > Mugiliformes > Mugilidae > Mugil > Mugil cephalus. The sequence goes on along the minus strand of NC_061792.1, from coordinate 12,996,373 downwards.
AGCGTTGTCTTTGATTACTGAAGATTAATTTAGTATCAATTTATCTCTCAATTATTCATTCTTATTGTGAATAATTTCACTTTTTTTTGTTTGTTAGTTTTTTGTTTGTTATGGTTATCAGCTAATTTAAGCAATATAGTGCATCCAAAATATAAAGTCATTGATATTTTCTCTGGTGCAAAAAAATGTGGAACAAAACAACTGTGTCATTGTCATTGACAACACTGCAGTAAATGTGGATGTGAGTATTATTGGATGTGGACAGTTGTAGTTACTGGCAGTGACCACTAGAGGCCAGTGATCGTGATAGTTTCTGGATCCTTGCAGTTCACATTACCACCTAGAGAGGGAGACAAATCTCCATCACAAGTCATTTGAATATTGACGATTTGAATCTTTGGTTTGAGAAGGTTTTCACTGAGGGAGGCGTAGTTGGTTTCTTAAACTGGAATAAGAGATCATTTTCATCTGAACATGAATCTTATTGTTTCTTTCTTCTAACCAATATCATGAAGCGCCACAATACATTGTTAACACTAACAACACATGACATCAACAGAAGGTCAATAGATAAACATAGTCATCATTTTATTGTGTCTCCACTTTCAGTTCATCATTCGTGGACCGTTCTGGGAAAATGCAATATTTAAGCGTTGTTCAGTCAGGAGAGAAATGCAATATTTAAGCTGTGTTCAGTCAGGAGAATAAATCCTTTTCTTTATTCTCAGCTCACTTTATGTCTCTGTGTCCTTTTCTTCCTCCAAAAAACTGACAGTTAGTCTATGATGTGTGGTCCTTCTTTTCTTAGTACCATCTTATTTAAGAAGCTGATTCATTATGGTTTAATTTAATAATTTTATAATTTTTGATGTCTGATGGAGTGAGACCTTCAGCTTGATGCCTGACAGTAACTCACTGCTGTACACTACGACTGTTCCTGATATTTTGTCCTTTCAGTAATGGACACAAGGGCAGTTTCTATGATGCTATAACCTGGTTAAGGAGAAACAGATATTTGTTTTTCTACCACTATATCAACATTTCATGTTATTGAATCTTTTGCAGTTTACTCTTTCACCACATGAGGTCACCATCAATCATCTTTATCATCTGGAGACAACCACTGAATATTTATCAATGAAAAGCATCATAAACAAGTTGTTTTTATGTTATAAAACATATAAGAGTGCAGAATATGTTTTACTACAACACAAAAACTACTGGACGAGTGTTTCCAGAAGACGCCAGTCAACCTAATGTCTTAGTTGGACTGAGGATTTATTCACATCGTTTACATTAATAATAGCATCACACTGTAGTGAAATCCTCCAGTCCTGCACTGACAATCTGTACAAAACATGAAAATTAACTATCAAAAGTTCAAAAGTAAAAATATTCCCTGTGATATATTATTATAATTATCACCATTAATGTTCTGTCTTTTTAGTAATTATTATAAAACTGGCTTCAACTGACAACTGAACACACTGATGATGAAGATATTGGACATGAAATAAATTAGAGAAAAACTGGCAGTGACAATAATTAAATGAATCAAGAACAAACATGTCTGATAAATTGTTGTCTTATTGTGAAAATCTATATCCCTCCTTCCTGTCCTGCGTCTATCACAGGTGAACTGACCCTTGATCCAGGAAGTAGCTGACTCACCTGTTCAGTGTTCAGGTTGGAGTGGAGTCTTCTTCATCTCTCTGGACTGGTTAAATAAACTGTAAGTTTGATTTGTTTTAAGCTTTAACTTTGTCTTCAGTAATTTTAATGTTTGTTTCGCTCTTAATGTTTTAAAGTGTTCACTCTTATTTCATTTTAAGTTTTTTTGTCACCTTTTTTTGAAGACACTACTTTTATTAGATAAATGATTCACGAATCAAACACTATGATTCAATTAAAATTAATTATTAAATCTTCACAATCGGATCCACCTCAGATTTAAGTCTAAAGTTTTTTCACTTTCACCCCCCTTTTGTGTCCAGATCTTTTTCTCTGTGTAAACTCTGTCTGAAGGTCAAGTCAGTAGTTTAAAATGTTTAACTCTTTAATATCATTGTCAGCACAAAAACGGTCAGAGCGAAAATACAAGTTTGGGCGGGATGTAACATTTGTGTTGATGGGCAGCAATAAATTCAGGAAGGTGGAGATTTGAAAGAGGAGTAAAGGAAACGGACTGAGATATAATCGCCATCTCCCCCGTACAGTCTTAACCCCTTCCTAAAGAAGTTTCACCGCCTTCACACCTTTGAGACGGGAGCCCTGACTTTTTATTTTATCGAGAAAAAAAGGGAACGTGCAAATGTGTAAAATAAAACGACTGATGTTGAGGCAGAGACTGTGTTATAGACAGAGGTTGAATATTGATTCATCAGTTTATGATAACACAATTAAATCAGTGCAATAGGAATTCAGAATAATTTTTACATCCTCCAACATCGTTTCACAGATGAAACATGATTTTGTTCTAGATGTAGTTGATTAAAAGGGGTTTCAGTGATCTTGATCTGACATTAAAACATTTGTCTTATATGTTGAAGTTGTTTTCAGACGTTTGATTTTGCAACTTGTTGTGGTGAAGGCCAATACTCAATACTCAATAATATATGAATGATTTTATAACATAAATGCACAAATTATACCTGTAGTATATCTATTTTTGCTCATCACAGTAGGTGATCATTTCTTTTTTACCATGTCCTCATACGTTAGATATTAGTGGTGACTATCATCGATCAAAGTACAAACTAACACACCTTTGATATCAGAAGAAAGCTGTAAAGTGTTGTACAGTAAATTAAAAGTTGTAAACAGGTTCTTTAGTTGTGTTGAACTCTGGACATCTCCATAAAATTTTCAGTGTCGTTAAATTTTAATTATTCTTTGGATGATTTCTTTCCTTGCGGGGAAGGTAGAAAGTGTGTGTGAGCTGATTAACCAGCAGAAGGGATCGGGGTTGAGGCAGAGAGGAGGAGTCCCCCTTCAAACCCAATGTGAGGAGTCAAATGAAAGGTTCATAAGAAGTGTGAGGCTAAGGTGAAGAAGAACCTTGTGTGTTGAAAAAACATTAATGTCTTCCACTTTTTCACACAGCTTAAGACTCCACAATCTCACACACAGCTTCTGTGACTGGGACTAAAAGGACTTCTCTCTCTTTGTCAGTGCCATCAGACCCCAGAATGTAAACCTGAACCTGCCCCCAAACCGATCCCAGCTGTGGCTATAAAGAGGACCATCCAGGTTTTCGTCCATAACATTTACTCCAGAAGGTAAGTTGTGACCAAGTTAAAAATGTTACCATCTTTTGAATGTGTCTTGTTGTGAGGTTTGGGAACATGTTCATCATCTTTATTGTTGTGTTGTTCGTAATTTGGTCTTCTCTTTGTCTGTCAGGATCCATCAAACACTGGACTACCCTGAACCTGAACCTAAAACTAAGCTCAAACCCAAACCTCCAGTGGTTTTTTAAAAAACCCAGTCCATGGTTTCCATTAAGATTTGATCCAGAACGAAAAGTTTTGATAAGGAAAAAATTACGGCCTTTTAAATGTGCTTTTTGTGGGGTTTTGGGAAACATGTTCGGCACTTTTTTTGTTTGTTGTTTGGGGGAATATACTTTTCCAAAGCGCTTTTAGTAACTTTTTTGTAGCCTGCACAGAGAAATCTTAATTAAAAAAAAATTAAAAATTTTAAGAAATGTCTGTGTTGTGAAAGATTTTGCTGTTAGTTATTTGGTTTCCTCTTTGTCTGCATGTAAATGCACTGTGTAGAGTGCTGACAAGGGAGAGCCTTGGAGTAGTGGTTAGAGGTGCAGCTTGGGGGCCTAAGGCTCCCAGGTTTACCTCCCGCCCTCTTCAGGCTGTGGTGCCCTGAGCAAGCACCCACCCCCAATTTGCTCCATGGGCACACCTACTAGAGGCTACAGCCCAATACTCAAACTATATGATAAGATTTTGATAATTAAGAAAAGTCTGTGTTAGAGAACATTCTGCTGTTAGTAATTTGGTCTCCACTTTGTCTATCAGGATCCATCAAGCACTAGAATACCCTGATCCTGAACCTAAACCTGAGCCTAAACCTAAACCTAAGCTCAAACCCTAAACCTAACCCACAGGTGCTATGAAGAGTCCCAGTCCAGGGTTCTTCCATTAAAAATTGACTCCAGAATAAATTGTGACTACATTAAAATTTTTCAACTTTAATTGTGTCTTATTGTGGGGTAGGGAACATGTTCAGCATCTCATTAGTGCAAACCCTCCGGGCCCCATTCAGATTATATGGCAGTGACTTTAACCCAAAAATCTACATTTGCCCAAAAGTTTCTCCTGGAGCCCCTCCGTGAAGTCTCCATCAAATTAAAAGAACAATAGAGCATTAAAGAAAAATGTTTTTAATGAACGAGGGAAAAACCGGAGCTGACTGGGGAGATATCTTACATGTGTCTGTTCATATAGATTTAAAATATCAGTGGTTCCAGTGCAGACTATCCGTGTTTATTCGGAAAAAAGTGAGAAAAAAAGGGACACCAAACCTAACCTGACTGACTCGTTAAAAAGACAACTTTAAACATGATTCTAAGAACAAAGGGAAACCAGAATTTAGTCAAAATCAGATGTAAATACAGTTTAGGACCAAACATAAAGAAGAAAGAGCTGAAAGCTTTGATTTCCAGGGGATCAGAAAGAAAATAAACCCTTAATGACTAAAAAGGGGTTTCATCTGATTCACTGTTTCATCCAGATACACTTCGGGGACTTTTACATTTTGGTCTCGTGGATTTATGATGTAACTAATCGTTGAGATTCATTCAAGATTAAGCGCAGATTTTTAAATTTTTCTCAGTGATCGTCTTTTTCTCACATCAAACAGCGGGACTCCATTTAAGGCTGTAAGGCAACAACTATTTTCCATTCTCCATGCTGCTTTTTTGAGCCCATGGACTGCAGTCTGCCCCAAAGGGATTGATTTTTCTCCATGATTTTCAGTCGGGGTTTCTTTCCCCAATATTTTTTCTGTTCCACTGCTGGAGGAAAATTGGGACTTTTGTAAAAGAAGGAGCTGAAGAAGATTCAAGGGACTGATCCAGTTTACCCAAAAATTTAGAGAGTCGAGGGAGGATGAGGGGGGGTTTTGGGGGAGGATGAAAGCAGAGGAGGAGCAAGAGACCTTGGAAGATCAAACGAATTCCTAGGAAATGAAGCAGAGGAGCGGGTGATCGTCTGCAGAAAGTAAGGGGGAATTTCAAGAACATTGAAAATGATGAATAAATTTAAAAAATTACTAATGTCTTAAGACAGGGAAAAATACAGTATAATAGCCATTCTATCGGGGGAATAAAGGGTTGGGAAAGTTTTCACTGCTTATTTTTTGTTTCTTTTTCAAACATTTTCTCCGTTTTAAACGTAAACTTAAATTAGTTAAAGGAGAATTTTCCAGGGGGTGTGTTTGAGGGGATTGCAAAGCGGGAAACCCCTTTTCTGAATGAATCAAAAAGGCTCTCATCACAAGGGAGAGACTACAGAGGCAATGAAAAACAGAGGTCAACAAATTGAAACAGCATCCAGAAACAGACAGCCCAGAAACAACCCCCACCGGGAGAATTTTTAAAGCCTCACCGGGAAGCATGGACCAATAAAAAGTGTGACAAAGGGGGGGCTGCATTGGGAAAACAGTCTTAACACAGAGTTCCTCGGGAGGGGGGCTGAAGACAAACCCAACCAGGACATCCACTTCCTTTTTCCATTGACTTTCAGAGAGCGAATGTGTTGAAAGAGAGAAAGTTCGCTTGGTGGAACTTTTTCACACTCTTCACTGAACCAAAGAAAGAATCTGCAGTTTTGAAGATTTCCCGGGTTTGTTATTTTTGAGGTTTGGGATGAGGGTTCACCCCTCTGGACTTCCCAAAACCTGAGATCCTGACTGATGTTACGAGTCCCCTCAGGGGATGTGCTGCTGACAAACCCTTGATCAGGGGAAACTGCTTCCCTCTGCTCACCTCGGGATAACCACCAAACCGCAGCAGCCAATCAGATCCCTCCTGGGTTTTGACAGGGTGACAGAGTAAGGGGGTTTCATGATCCCGGGGAGGAGTACTTCGGGAAGGGTTCGGGGTGAGGAGCGGCCACAGCATCATCCCCCACATCAAGGCATCCAGCCCCCAATCATGTGTCACTCCAGTCTTCTGCTGGATCTCTGCACAGTTCTGGGATTGTTGAAAACCCCAGAGAGAGAGGAGAGCTGCCCAAGACCCGACGAGATGTAAATCCACTTCCTGTGGTTCGACCAAATGAAGGAGGTCAAATATGATGGAGGATCTAGACAGACCACACTGGAGTCAGAGACCCGGGAGAGATTGATCTCTGGGAAAAAAGGCTTTTTGACACCCTGAAAGGAAACCGTCTTCTATGAATAGACCTGACAGAGTGTGGTATCGATACAGGCAGCCTCGTGTCTCAGGAGGTGACACAGATCTTAAAAAAGGGGGGGGATGTACCAGGCTAAGGGGTTCTGCTTCGCCCGAGTGTTCAGGAGTTTCTGGCTGCAGTCACATGATCCACGTTACACCAACAGGGAAGACAGAGGTGCTGAGGCTTTTTGGACAAAATACTTGACCCAAAGGATGTCTTCCTGAACAGATCATGGACAAATCCCTGAGAGTAAAAAAAAAGGGCACCCGGGCCCCGATGGTTCGCTTCCTTTATGGGTTGCTCAGTCCAACCGGAGATGTTAAGAGGTCTGCTGGGCAGACGAGATCAGACCAAAATATCCAGAGAGCCCTCAACAACCCGAAAAAGAGAACAATGTCAACATTTCTCCTGACAGAAAACATCAACATTTCCCCGTCTGAAGGAGAAACGACCTCTCAGTTATCAGGAGATCCTGGTTCCTGAAGTCAGAGAACAGATCGAGAAAAACTCTCTGAGATCCACTGCTCAGCTCTGGCCCCCTGTGCAAGCGAGGAGGTGGGGTGAGTTGGGCCCGGAGAAGTCACACACAAAGGAGGGACGATGGGGATGAAATTTTCCAGCTGTGAGGAACTGCAGAAAGGCTCAGTGAGTCCAGATGTGACTAACATTATCAATTGGTTTAGTTCTTTAAATGTTCATAGTGTAAAATCAACACCCTATGAAACAGTGTTTAACTTGTTTATTCCAAACATTACATGACAATTGTATTCTGTTACACATTTATTTTAATAATCTTAATTTTTGTCATTTATTTTGTTTATATTTACAGTTTGAACGCCCTTGCTAATTTAAAGTAAATTTTATTAATTTCCTTTTTTAATCTTTCTAAATGTTCCTTTAAAAGGGGTGTTTTCCCCATTTTTTAAAAGTTTTAATCGATGACTTTGTGGAGTCAGACTTTTGTCAGACACACGAAAAGACGTGGGAAGAAGCCTAAATGTAACTCCATTTACTGCATTTAAATTTGCAGATTAAAAAACAATAAAATTTAAAAGTCGAGGTTAAAGAGAATTTTATGAGAAATTTTTATGTATTTAGTAAGAAGCTGATCCCCTGATGTGAAAAACAAGTGCAAACAGGATGAGTACTGTTTATTACAAAGCATAAGTAAATAATAAAGTTCTTCGTTCATATTAACATGTTTATAAGTAGTGCATGACGATTTTCTAGTGTGGACTTTCAGAGAGTCACTGGAAGTTGTGGTTCAGCTATGAAGTCCAACCCCTCCCATCTGACAGAGTTGGGCCCGATTACAACAACCCGAAGGGTTCGGGGTGAAGCATTGTGTGATGGGTGAAGATCCAAACTGTAGCCCGGAAACCTGAGGGCATTACTGGTGTTTTTACAGATTAAACTGTTTTTCTTGTCGGATTTACAATAAAAATGGACCACAACAGTTGGTTTTAAATGAAGGAGCATCATGTTTTTAATATCAGCAAGGTTCCTTACTCGGTGGTCGGGGGACTAAATCAGGGCCCGTTTGGTTCACAAAGTACATTTTAAAGAGTTTTTTGAGTCAGGAATCTTTTTTTTGTTTATAAAGTCTGTGGAGAAACTCATCAAGTCATTTCTTCCAGTGTAGTTGGTTGGAAGAGACTATTCACAGTCAGGTGGGAGTTGGAATTCAAGACTCTGTAAACATCTGGAGTGACGTTGTTGAAAAAAACTTGAAAATAGAACTTTTCCTTTAAAAAATTTTTAAAGGGCACACCCACTGAGAACCAAAAAAAGGAAAAAGCAGGACCATGAACCCAAGAAAAGTTGTTTTTTAACATGTTGATTTGAATTGACCGAAGAGAACTTGACTGAGGTCAGCAGCATGTTTTTTGATTTTGGGGCAGAATGTTTTTGAATGTTGTGTTGATGTTTGGATGATGGTTAGAAGGCGAATGTGATGATCCACAAAACACAAGGGGAAAGTCACTCACTCATTTTTGAGACAGCTCAAATTTATTTGAAGTAAATGTTTGATTAAATTAAACCTGAAAAACAGATTGATTCAAAATTATTTTTTAAATTTACACTTTTATTTTTTATCCGAAAGGGAAAGGCTGCAGAATGTCAGGAAAGCTTGATTCTCTGGGCCCCAGTCTGAAGTCCAACCCCCCCCCATCTGAAACTCTGGACCTGATTGAAAAAAAAAATTTATTTGGGGTTCAGGAGTGAAACATGTTGGTTTTTGGGGAGTCCAAGGGGAAATGGAGACCTGAGGTCAGTTTTATGGGTCGTTACATTTTGGATCTTTTTGCCATAAAAACAATTCCACCTTTTTAAATGTAAACATCCCCCTGCTGATTTTTTCTCTTGTCTTGTCCTAAATTTAGTCTATCATCTCAAAGATGAGTGTTAGTTGAAAAAGAGACGGGTGACAGATATGACCACAATAACACAAGACAAAGTCACTTTTCATTTTAGAGAAAAGCCCCTTGATTAGGAGATTTTAAAGTTGATTGAACATTAAAACTGAAATCTGATTTTTTACGTGATTTTTATTTAAAATCTTTTATTCTTTATTCGGTTGAGGTGCTGCTTTTTGGGCAAAACGCTGTATTATTGGTTCACTCTGAAGCCCCAAACCCCTCCCACGAAAAAACTTGAACTGATTAAAAACTCCCCGCAGGATTCAGATGTGAAGAGCTTCTTGATCTTGGGAAAAGGGCCCCGACTGTAGACTGGAATCTGGGGAGTGGGGTTGGAGTCAGTTTTCTTCTTTCGTAGTTTTGTACAAAACACAGAACTAAAGTTTTCCTGGAAACCTGCTCTGTTTCTTCAGAGATGCTGACAGAGGGGAATGGAGACAGACTGGACAAAACGAACAACGTCAGACAATCAACGCCTGAAGCTTTTTGTGTTGATGTTTTCAGGAAATAAATGTGGGTTCCAGCTGACAGCCTTACTGTGAATAGAGACAGGGTCCCATTCATCAGATCTGACTCAACCTTTGTTCTCTCACCCAAAAAATAAACAACTATCAGTTACTTGTCACGCTCTGAGACAGTCGACGAAGCCCCAATCACAGAACCATATTACATTTTTAACCCTGTGGTTTTCTACAGGGCAAACCCTGCTGGGGGGGTCCATCTCACATCTGTACTCTGAATAGTTTCATCAGATTTTCTTTAATGTTTCTTTGTCAGCTGATGCTTCACAAAAATGAGATTTCACAACACACCAGACCTTTTAAGAAAAGGAAAAAGCTTAAAAACCATCACCCAAAAAGGGTTTGGCATAATAACGTTGATTACTTCACAGTTTTTCCTCTGGGACTTGAGAGAAATGTGCGAGGGAAAAAGGCTTGATGTAAAAGTTTTCAGGTCGGAGCTTCCCGCTCCAAAATGTTAACATGAAGCTGGAAGAAGCTGGCTGAGCTCCACAGCTGTCTGAAGGACTGAAGTCCCTGCTGCCCCCTTTTATTGGTGTGCCACAGACTGACACCCCGATGAAAAAGAGTCTCTGGGAAAAACCCAAATCATCTCCTTTCCTTCTTTTCTTCCCCTCTCTAAAGGGGGGAGTCATTGTTTCAACAGGAAAATGTAGTGGGAGAATGAGCTGATCCTGAGATCCAAGGTTTAATCACAACCTTGTGTGTAGAGAGACTCTGACTGGACCCGACTGGGGGTGGAGTAAGAGGGGAAACTTCATCCACATGTTTTTCATATAAAATTAAACAACCTTCGTGTTTATTCACAAACCCTTAATTGTTCACGCTTCTTCCCTTTTTGTTTTGTTTTATAATTCCAGCTCTTTTGGGAAAAGTTGTTTCATCAAAACGCATTTCAGAAATTTAACCTGCAGAGATTTAAAAAAATTCATTAAAGTAAGCAAAGTCTTATTTAGAGTTTTTTTTTTGTTTTTTGTTTTAATTTTTTGTCTTTTTTAAAAATTCTGGTAAAAAAACAGAATATGTTTTTAGAAATCAAGGTCCCGAGTTCCATGTAATTTTCTGGGAAAACAGATTATCTAAAAAAAAAACCCAAAAATAAAAACTTTTTATTCTTGAAAAAAAAACCAACATTCTGAAAATTTCATTTTTAAAATTTTATTTTCTATATTGAAACGGTGATATGTTTTCCTGTATGTCCGTGAACTTTAAGAGTTGTCTTCACATAGCAAAGGTAAAAATGTGCAATATTTATCATTATTATTATAAAACATTTTCCTTTTGGAGCTGATTTTAATTATTTCATTTCAGGTCATAACTGAAGATTAATTTAATATGGATTTATCTCTCAATTATTCACTCTTTGTTATGGTTATCAAACATTTTTAGCCATATAGTGCATTCAGAAAATAAAATCAAAAATAAAAGTTGATATTTTCTGTGATACAAACTCCAATAAAAAATGTGGAAACAAACAACTGTGTCATTGTCATTGACAACACTGCAGTAAATGTGAAAGTTAGTATTATTGGATGTGGATGGTTGTAGAAAAAGAAGTGACCAAGAGGCACCAGTGTCGTTTCAGTTTTTAGGATCCTTGCGTTAAATTTTCACCACGAGGGGAACAAAAACAATACAAGTCATTTTTAACATGAAGATTTGAAAAATGGTTGTTGAAGAAGGTTTTTTTCTGACGGGGGTCCCTCGTTTTGGGTTTTTTCACTTAAAAAATGAACGTTTTCAAACTCAAAGATGAAAAGTGTTTTCAATCATATCTAATACAATCCTCCTGTCTCTTTCTTTTAACCAGTTCCACAAAAGGTCAAAATACACGTTTAAAAAGTTAAAAACTAAACAACATGTTACACGAAGAGAAGCTCAACAGATGAACATAGTCATCGTCTTACTGTGTCTCCACTTTAAGTTCATTATCCAAGAACCATTCAGGGGAAAATATGATATTTAAGCTTTGTCTTGTTTTGTTGTTTTCCTGCTGTTTTCTAAAATGTGACGACCTGTTAAAGGAGAAATAGATATTTATTTTTCTATCAAACTGAATTTCATGTTGTCGAATCTCTTGCTGTTCACTCTTTCACCACATGAGGTCACCATCAATAACCTTTATAATCTGGAGTCAATCACTGAATATTTATGAATGGAAAAACACCATAAAAGGTGTTTTTAACACTGATTTAACATCGTAGAGAGTTTTACTACAACATAGAAACTATCAGACGTGTGTTTCCAGAAGCTGTCAGTCAACATTATGTCTGTTAATAATGAATCCTTCGCAGCAGACAGCTTAGTTACACTGAGGATTTATTCACATCATTTACTTTAGTAAAAGCACAATACTGTGGTAAAATACTACAGTCCTGCATTGACTTAAAGTATCAAAAGAAGAAAAAAAAATAATAAATATATGTACTGATAATTACCTGCATGAATGATATTATTAAACTGTCTTAAACTGAAAACTGAACACACTGATATAGAAAATCCTACACATGAAATAAATTACAGTTATTTCTAACTGACAATAACAGTAGTTATGAGTCAAGAACAAATATGACTGATACACTGTCATCTTGTTGATAAAAATCTGACATGTTTCATAGGCGAACTACAGGTAGAGCAACCCCTTGTGATTTGTAGTGTGCATTTAGAAGGACAGAGGGAGGAGGAGGAGGAGCAAGTCCATCAGAGCCAAGCTGGTCATGTTAAAAGTCGACTCAGTCCACTTTCGTAGAAAGAAGCGGAAAACTAACAGCGCCACACCGTTGTGAATCAGACCCAAGTAGAGAAGAGCACCTTTTAAATGACACTTCGATCTGCCAGAAGAATGCAGATTAGAGTTGAAACATGTTAGGTATTTAAAAAATCTCACTTTTTTATCTTGATTAAAGACTCAACGCTTGTACTGTCTGACCTGTTCGGTCACAGATGAAACCCTGACTTGTTCCAGGAAATATCTCAACAGTGTGAGAATATTAGGTGTTCAGGTTGGAGTGGAGTCTTCTTCATCTGTCTGGACTGGTTAAATAAACTGTAAGTTTGATTTGTTTAAAGCTTTAACTTTGTCTTCAGTAACTTTAATGTTTGTTTCTGCTCTGTAATGTTTGTAGAAGATGTTCACTTCTTATTTCATTATTAAGTTTGTGTCACTCTGTTTGAAGATCAGTCTACATTATTATTAGATAAATGATTCACTGGAATCAAACAGTATGATGATCAGATTAAATTAAATTAAATCTTCATTAATCTGGTCTGGCCCCAGTAAAGTCTAAAGTTACTTTCACTTTCACCACCGTTGTGTCACAGATCTTTTTCTCTGTGTAAACTCTGTCTGAAGGTCAAGTCAGTAGTTTATAATGTTTAACTCTTTAATATCACCTTATTTCCAGAACTACTTCAGAAACAGTTCACATTAACTGAAACGGAGTGGAAAATATAAAGAATACGAAGGAGACAACTATAAATCCATTGGCCATTTTGAGTCAGAGGCAGGTGTGTCTTGGAGCGTTACTCCATTTCAGTTTCATCCATTTGAGATGATTTATTTTCCTCGATAAATTTTCTGTAGAAACTTCTTCATCTTCACCAGTATTATAAGACACAATCTGAAGTATTTGCAAAACAAAACGTGATCGTAGGACAGAGACTGTGTATTATATATAAGTTGCCTTTTTATTATGACAATGCTTCATCATTGATTGCTTGTAATCAAATAATACGAGGATCAGCTGATCTGTTTGCTTTCTTACCCAATTAAACTAAATTGAACCGAGTGGGTGGCACAGTGCCATGGTGGTTAGCAGCAAAAGTCCGGGTTCGAGTCCAACTCAGGCGTTTCTGGGGTGGAGTTTGCAAACTGTGTTCTGTGTAGGCATGGATGTGTTTCTTACTTTAAACCAGGGGTAGTGGGTGTGTCTAGGTGTGTGGGTGTAGTTGTGTGTGTGTGTGGGTGTGACTGGTGTTGAATGATTGCCTAATGAATATCACCTGCCTGTGAATTTGTGTTTTTTGCTTGATACAGAGAGAGTGAGGGTGCTTATTTTTCTGTTGACTGCTTAGTGGTCATTGTAGTCAGTCCTGGAATTTCATCATCAGAATGATATGACAAAAGCATGTGTTATCAAAGTATGGGTGTGTATTTAATACACACCCATGTATTTGCAGTAATGGTTTTGTGTTTCTACGTTAGACTTAGCATGTCAGACAGAACTCTGCTTTCTCCTCTCAGTGACCAACTTAGTCCCGATGGTCACGCTACATTCTATGTCTGCGTGGGTTTTCTCTGGTTTCCTCCCATCCTCCAAAGATGCTCGTTAGGTTAATTGGTGGCTCTTAATTGACCCTGAGTGTGAATGTGAGTGACAATGAATGATTTGTGTTTCCTCTGCAGGTGAAGGTAGAAAGTGTGTGTGAGTTGATGTGAATCCAGCAGAATGGATCAGTGGAACAGGAAGGAGCGAGTCCCTCCCTCTAAAACCAATGTGACAAAGTTACGTGAGATGTTCGAGAAGAAGTGCAAGGATCAGGGGTGAGATGAAGAACTCTGTGTGTGTTGAAAGCAACTTTTTGCAGCATTCATATTGCAAATAAACTTAATGTCTTCCCGGCTTCTAGTTTTCCACATTTCACACATCTTAAAACTCGACTGTCTCACACACAGCTTCTGTGGCTGTGGACTAAAAGTGACTTTCTCTCTAAAACTTAAACTGAAACCTAAACCTGATCTCTGCTGTGTGTCTATGAAGAGTGACCAGTGCATGGTTCAACCAATAACATTTGACTCTAGTAGGTAAGTTGTGACTTAGTTTTGCGATCTGTCTCGCAGATGAAGCTTTTTGTAAGTATTGTGTAGCCTGTCACAGTGATGACAAATCTTTACTTGATGAGAATTTAATTATTAAGAAATGTCTGTGTTCTGAAACATTCTGCTGTTTGGTCTCCTCTTTGTCTGTCAGGATCCATCAGACACAGGACTGTCCTGAACCTAAAACTAAGCTCAAATTCAAACCTGAACCCAGCAGTGTGTCTGTGAAAAGTGATGGATCCATGGATCGTCCAACAAGATTTGAATCCAGAAGGTAAGTTGTGACTGAACTGAAATTGTTTAGGTTTGTTTTTTAATTGTGTCTTGTAGTGGGGTTTGGGAACATGTTCAGCACCTTGATTAGTGCAGTTATCAAATCAGTCACTAAATCTTACCTGAAACTGCAATTGGAATGGTTGAATTGGTGGAATGACAACCGCTGGTTATCTAGGAATGTTGGAATGTTTAGTCGCATGGAATGCAACTAAACGTATCATCACTGGTCAGATTGGGTCTAGAGAAAACTACGAGTCCAACATAGTTGTTGCAAACTTGCGTATATGCTTCCACTTTAACTTTAGTGACCCCTGACTGGTGTAACCATTGGTCATTACTGATGTGAATAACAATTGTACCATATATTAGGCATAGCCAGCAGTTTCAGGTAAGATTTAGAGACACCTGGAATGCATTTAACTATGTTTGCTGGTTTCTCTAGCTTCACATTCTGCAAAATAGAGTTGCCAATTACCAGAGTTGGCTTCTCAGCAGGTGTGTCGCTGAGTGGGGAAAATGGGTTTGAAACGTGAAGGGATTGGTGGTGCTCTGTGGGCCGGGTAGGACTATGCTTCCTGTGATGCTGTCACCCAGCCGTCCTGGTTTGCTAACCCCTACACTAACTGACTAGCTACTGGTTTTTCCATGGTGTGGAGCCATGCTTCCAACTCGGAAAACATTGCCTCCAAAGTTACAGCTACACTACATTTATTACAAATACCATTACCATTAAATGAGACAGAAGAGTAACTAAACAGGGGCAGTGACAGGACATGCAAGAGAGATGTAGAATCCATGGCTAACCACTGGAGTTATCGGACTAAAGTTTATTAAGTGAAAACGTGATGTTCAGAAGGAGTTTCCGAAAGAGTTTTAGAGGACAAGTGGTTGAGAAACAGGAACCATTTTTTTGCCTTAATTATAGTGACTTAAACAAAATTTGTGAACTTGTTCGGATGCGGCTCCTGGGATAAACAGTGAATAATGTCTAGTGCATTTCATATATTTAGATTCTTGAAATCCATTTATTTTCAGTCAGAAGATATGTTGAAAATTTTACAGCACAAATCAATATTCTTTACATCCCAGCCATTCTTTTTTTATTATTTTTATTATTGGAGACTGCAGTACAGACTATACAGATATGAACAATACTGTGTGTGTGTGTGTGTGTGTGTGTGACCTATCATGGTGTTACATTTAATAATTACATGTTTAATTACAACAAATTATTAATACAATAATAAAGAAATAATAATTATTATTACCGCGCTATTTATATCATAGTATAAATATAGTAAATCATATCAAATATATATAAATCATAGTATATTAAGTAAAATAATACTTTCATTAATAATGATTTTTTAAAAAAAGTAATAATAATAATAATAATAATAATAATAATAATAATAATAATAAGGAAAGAAATAACAAAACAGACATATACAAAACGATTAATAATTATAGTGATAATTACTATAATGAAGGAAGGAAGTGGGAGATAGTGGAGGGAGAGGAGGAAGTATAGGGAAGACAAATCTCCTACACTTCAGCCATTCTGACGAGCTCCCGGTTGAAACTGTCAAAAAAAACTGTTCTGTGCAAACACACACCTGTAGCTTAGATCTATACACTTCCAGACTGGTGTTCCCCCTAAGTAAAACACCGGAACTGCATGTAAATTAAGATAACTGCAAAATATATAAAGGCTCCAACAGTGTTTATTATTAAGCGAAAACTAAATCCTAAAGCCTACTGTACATGGCCCTGTGTGGAAAAAGTGATTTCCCCCTAAACGTAATAACTGGTTGAGGCATCCCTAACAGCAGCAACTGCAGCTGGAGGCGAGTGCATGAAGAGATTTTTAGGTGAGGAGGAGGAGGAGTTTGTAGAAAATCTGGTATAGCAAGTGTTGAGCAGCATGCAGGAAACTGAGAAGTAAATTTGAAGGGAGGAGGCAGGTCATGGGGAGGAGACAGGAAATGCGCATATGGAGTTTGTTGCGACGAGGTGACATGTTAATAGCATTAACAGGGACCATGTAAAATTTGGTTCGAGATGCCCTATGGATGTAGTGGAGATGTTGCAGTAGTTGACTGATTTAATGATTTCCAGACGGATGGATCCTGCCAAACATGCAAGGCTCCGGAGAGCCTCACGTACAAACGTGTCTTTTCTCTTTGTTAGCAGTTAGCAGGAATTTATTTCTAATCATTTTTCTTCAATTACAACTGCTTTCAAGCACCTAAACACCTTTACAACCTGTCAGAATATGAGACGAGGTGGGAAGGCAGCATGCTCACCTAAATCTTGGTTTATGTTCTGGGGATATGGTAGCACATCATAAATAGCGACTGTGATAAATCTAATCCTTCTAGCCACCATGCTCCAAAGCTTTCCCCACTTGAACTTCCTTTTCTCTACACTCTCCCTATTCACCCATTGTCTTTGCATAGCCTGGGACACAAACTCAGTCCATTTTACTGCTTTTTCTTGTTTATGGATTTCTTCCATGACTATATTTCAGAAAGAATAATCAACCTTTGTTCTTGACCAAGGAGTCAGCAGATTCACTGTTCATATCCAGATATCACTTCATGGACATTTACATGTTGGTCTCTGTGGACTGATATGATGTGAACTAATTGTTGGTGATTCATTCACAGAGTGGAGCACCAGAGTTTAGATGTTGACAGTGGTCAGTCTGTTCATCAGCATCAAACACAGCTAGACTCCATGTTTAAGGTCTGTACATGGACAACAACTACTTTCCATCATCTCCATGCTGCTCTTTGTAGACCAGTGGACTGTCAGTCTGTCCAACATGGATCTGATGTTTGTCTCCATGATTTCAATCTGGTTGTCATTCAGAGAGTTTTCTGTTCCAGCTGCTGGAGGACAACATTGTGACTTTTGTGAAGAAGGAGCTGAAGAAGATTCAGAGGGATCTGAGTCCAGATTACCCAGAATGCTTAGAGAGTCAGAGGGAGGATGAGGAAGTGTTGGAGGGTGAGGATGAAGAGCAGAGGAGGAGCAGCAGAGAGGCATTTGTGAAGATCACACTGAACTTCCTGAGGAGAATGAAGCAGGAGGAGCTGGCTGATCGTCTGCAGAGAAGTAAGAGGATTTCTATGAACATTGAACCTGATGAATGAATTAAACATTTAGTAATATCTCTAGAGATGGAACAAGATGCAATATAATCACTCATTCTATCAGGAAATGTTGGAAATCTATTCACTGATCTTATTTGTTGTTTGTTACTTCAGAACATTTTTCTCCAGTTTGTCAATGTGAACTTAAATCTAGTCTGAAGGAGAAGTTCCAGTGTGTGTTTGAGGGGATTGCTAAAGCAGGAAACTCAACTCTTCTGAATGAGATCTACACAGAGCTCTACATCACAGAGGGAGAGACTGCAGAGGTCAATGATGAACATGAGATCAGGCAGATTGAAACAGCATCCAGGAAACTAGTCAGACCAGAAACAACCATCAGACCAGAAGACATCTTTAAAGCCTCACCTGGAAGACATGGACCAATCAGAAGAGTGATGACAAAGGGAGTGGCTGGCATTGGAAAAACAGTCTTAACACAGAAGTTCACTCTGGACTGGGCTGAAGGCAAAACCAACCAGGACATCCACTTCACATTTCCATCGACTTTCAGAGAGCTGAATGTGTTGAAAGAGAGAAAGTTTAGCTTGGTAGAACTTGTTCATCACTTCTTCACTGAAACCAAACAAGCAGGAATCTGCAGCTTTGAAGAGTTCCAGGTTGTGTTCATCTTTGACGGTCTGGATGAGTGTCGACTTCCTCTGGACTTCCACAACACTGAGATCCTGACTGATGTTACAGAGTCCACCTCAGTGGAAGTGCTGCTGACAAACCTCATCAGGGGGAAACTACTTCCCTCTGCTCACCTCTGGATAACCACACGACCTGCAGCAGCCAATCAGATCTCTCCTGAGTGTGTTGACTTGGTGACAGAGATCAGAGGGTTCACTGACCCTCAGAAGGAGGAGTACTTCAGGAAGAGATTCAGAGATGAGGAGCAGGCCAGCAGCATCATCTCCCACATCAAGACATCACGAAGCCTCCACATCATGTGTCACATCCCAGTCTTCTGCTGGATCACTGCTACAGTTCTGGAGGATGTGTTGAAAACCAGAGAGAGAGGAGAGATGCCCAAGACCCTGACTGAGATGTACATCCACTTCCTGGTGGTTCAGACCAAAGTGAAGGAGGTCAAGTATGATGGAAGATCTGATGGTTTGCTTCCTTCATGGCGTCTCTCTGCAGTCCAACCAGAGACTGTTAAGAGGTCTGCTGGGTCAGACAGAGATCAGTCCAGAAATCATCCAGAGAGCCATCAACAACCTGAAGAAGATGAACATGTCCAACATTTCCCCTGACAGAAGCATCAACATCTTCCACTGTCTGATGGAGATGAACGACCTCTCAGTTCATCAGGAGATCCAAGAGTTCCTGAAGTCAAAGAACAGATCAGAGAAGAAACTCTCTGTGACCCACTGCTCAGCTCTGGCCTACATGCTGCAGATGTCAGAGGAGGTTCTGGATGAGTTGAACCTGAAGAAGTACAACACTTTGAAGGAGGGACGCCGGAGACTGATTCCAGCTGTGAGGAACTGCAGAAAGGCTCAGTGAGTCCAGATGTGATTATCATTATCAAACTGTTGATATTAATTTTGTTCTTTTAATGTTGACAATATAAACTCATCACCCTATCAAATAGTGCTTAACTTGTTTACTGCAAATATTACATATTGGTTGTATTTTGTTACAGATTTCCCCAGCTGTTTCAAACAATGTGATAACCCTGATTTTCTTCTCCTTACCTTCCTTTGTTTGTATATACAACATATTAGAGCTGTCCATTGAGTAATACATTTAATTAGACTTTCATCCGGTTTTAATCTGTTGTAAATTTTTTATCAATTTAATCATGATGACTTTGTACAGAGCTCTATTGTCAGTAAGAGAAACAATATAGTTTTATGTATGATTTTTTTGAGTAGTACCACCAAAAGTTGAAGAGACGTTTTCAATATGCCCAGGAGAAGCAGAAAACAGATTCACGGATCAAAACAACCCACTCGGATGAATAAGAGTCAGCCTAAGGCAACACAGATAGCCACCCTGATGCCAGGGAGATGTAGGTAAAGGCTCCAAGAAACTTGTTTAACCAATTCCAAACATGCTAAGCTTAAGAGGCATGGCTTTAATCAAGATTTTTCTGCATCCTATCAGATAGGACATAGAAGAGGGGAGGCAACGCTGATATCAACAAGGGTCATTTTTGAAAAGTTGACAGAAATTATAGACAAGGAGTGGAGGTATAATATGATTGTGGGTAACCTGGAAGGATCAGAAATCACTCTCATGAATGTTTATGCAGCTCCTTGTGCAACGCGTGGCTTCTGTGGACACATTTTTGATTTGATGATTACAAAAGCCTGGGAAATGGTTGTTTGTGGAGGTGACTTCAATATGAGGCTGGAGCCAAAATGGGATGTGTCAAGACCACCTCAGTCGCAGAATCTCACATGAGGAAAAAGGCGAAAGGTGCTAAGAGAGATAGGTATCTGCGATGTGTGGAGAGTTCCAATCCAACATCCAGAGACTATACTTTTAATTCCTCACCACACAAATCTTACTCAAGGATTTATTATTATTGTGTGTGTGTGTGTGTGTGTGTGTACACATACATACATAAATATGAACATGAAGGAAGTAATAAAACAGGAAATTAGTTTTTAAGAGGAAAAATGATTGCAAAATTGGCTCTACAAATGCAAGCTAGAAAAATTAGAAAGACAACATAAAAAGGAAATGATAAGACTCCAAAAATTAGTGATTAAAAATCAGATAAAGGAATTTTATGAGATGGAAATTCAGAAGAAACTGACCTTTGTGAAACAGACGTGTTATGAAGCTGATAGCAAGGCAGCTAAAAATCTTATATATAACTTAAGAAAACAACAAGAGAGAGCTGCACACAAAATGCAAAACCCGAAACAAGTGAAGCATGACCTTCAGGATATTCTTACTTGTTTTGAGAAGTATTATAGGAATTCATATTCTCAGAAGGACCAGATTGGCGGCACAGCGGCTCGGTGGTTAGCGCTGACCCTAGTGAGGATTAAGCAGTATGGAAGATGAAATGAGATGAGAAGGACCAGGTGGGAAAGAAATCACTTGAATCTCTGCTTGCTTCAGCTACAGAAGAACAAAATAGAAGCCAAGCCAAGGTGACATGGAACAACTGCGTAAGGCAATCTCAAGACTCAAACCAAATAAAACTCCGGGTCCTGATGGGTTTAACAACTGTGTATGTCCTTTATAACCA
Source organism: Mugil cephalus (assembly GCF_022458985.1). Lineage (NCBI taxonomy): Eukaryota > Metazoa > Chordata > Actinopteri > Mugiliformes > Mugilidae > Mugil > Mugil cephalus. The sequence goes on along the minus strand of NC_061792.1, from coordinate 12,975,552 downwards.
AGAACATTCAATTGGCTCCTGGAAATAGGCCAGATCTCTCCATCCTGGAAGGAGGCAATCATAGCTCTGATACCAAAAGACAGGAAAGATACAACTTATTGTTTTAACTTCCATCCAATCAGTGATCTGAATCAGGATTACAAAATCCTCACATCATACGAATTATACAGATTAATGGAGGATTATCAATTTTTTTTACTTTAGTAAAGGTTGCCCTATCTCTCCTCTCTTATTGTGATCTTTATAGAGTCTCTGAGCCAGTGGATAAGACAGAACAAGAAGATAAAGGGTATCAGTTTGACTAATGGAGAACATAAAATTGTCCTGATTGCAGATGACATCTTGATATATCTGGGAAATCCATCCACTTCACATCAAGAACGGCTCTGCGAGAATATGGATGATTTTCAGGATATAAACTTAATACCCATAAACCCCGGATTTTTGAGGATTTAATTATTGCCCTAGTCAGTCAATTAAAGAAGACCTTCGAGTCCATTGGAGTTTAAAGACAATTAGGTATCTAGGTGTGAATTTTCCGAAAGATCTAAACATGATTATATCAGAGAACTATAACCTCTTCATTTCTAAACTTAAATCTGATTTGTCTAGATGGGACCTAGTACCATTCTTAGGACGAGGACAACTTCGGAAGCAATAAAAATTAATTAAATTGTAGGACGACATAGTTAGTAGTTTTGAAATTCCGCAGACACATTTTCAGATCTCAAAATTAATCACCCTACTTAAATACTTGGCACTAGTGCCACCAGCACGAGCTAGCTGGCACTACATTCCAACGAAATAAACATGAAATATTCATCCCAGGTTGTGATGGCGGACTATCTGAGACAGAGAGCCATTAGATGAATCGCACACATTGCCTACAAATAAACTGACTTTGATAAAATAATTTTAAATATACTTACTTGGATGACTTCACTCTGAGGAAAAACCTGCAGTGACCTCGGATTTTAAGAGTTGAACACTGCGTGTTACGTCATAGTGTGGGTGCAAGCGTGTTGACTGAAATGCCCATGTGACGTGCCCTGAACTGATTACTGTGTTTTTATTGTGTTTCTGTTTCTTGACATGTTTTATATTTATGTGGCATGACAGACTTACTCGCTGTGGACTCTCAGAGAAACACTATGAAGTTGTGGCCTCAGCTCTGAAGTCCAACCCCTCCCATCTGACAGAGTTGGACCTGAGTCTCAACAACCTGCAGGATTCAGGAGTGAAGCAGCTGTGTGATGGACTGAAGAGTCCAAACTGTAGACTGGAGACTCTGAGGTCAGTTCACTGGATGTTTTTATCACATTAAACAGTTCTCTTGTCAGGATCGACAGATAGAAAATTGACCAGCAACAGTTGGTTTAAATGAAGGAGCATCATGTTATTAATATCAGCAGGTGTCTCCTCAGTCATCGGTGGTTGGTCTGATCTCAAATCAGGACCAGTCTAGTGTTCACATGTACATTTAAAGAGTTATTGGAGTCAGGAATCATTCTTTCTGCTCATACTGTCTGTGGAGAAACTCATCAAGTCATTTCTTCCAGTGTAGTTGTGTTAGGAAGAGACCACTTTACAGTCAGTGTGGACAGTAGGAATTCTAAGAACTCTGTAATGTTCATCTGACATGTGACTGTTGTTTGAAGACAGACTTGAAAATATGAAAAATTCTCCTTTAACATTTTAACGACACCAACCTACTGAGATACCAAATACAGGAAGAAGAAGGTCATGGAACCAATGAACTAATGAACAGTTTGTTTTCAACATGTGTGATTTGATATTGATCCTGTAATGAGAGACTTGACTGAGGTCAGCAGCATGTTATTGATGTGTGTTGACATGAATAGTTGTCTGAGTGTTGTGTTGATGTTTGTATGATGTGTGTAGAAGGCTGACATGATGATGATCCACAATAACACAAGGACAAAGTCACTCTACTCATTTTAGAGAACAGCTCATTGATTAGGAAAAAGTAATGTTGATCTGAACATTAAAACCTGAACACGTTTGATTGATTATCAATGATTTTATTAAAAACCCTTATTCTTTATTCAGATTGAGTTCCTGCAGTTTGTCAGAGATCAGCTGTGATTCTCTGGTCTCAGCTCTGATGTCCAACCCCTCCCATCTGAAACATCTGGACTTGAGTGGAAACAAACTTCAGGATTCAGGAGTGAAACATCTGTGTGGTTTTCTGGAGAGTCCAGACTGTAGACTGGAGATTCTGAGGTCAGTGTCTGTTACTTTAGTGAATCTGGACTTAATTCATGTCCATACAAATTTCCACCCATGAAGTTATAAATTCACTCCTGTTAATATTTTATCTTTTCTTGTCCTAAATTTATTCTGTCATCTCAAAGATGAGTGATAGTTGAAAGTGTAGAAGGCTGACATGATGATGATCCACAATAACACAAGGACAAAGTCACTCTACTCGTTTTAGAGAACAGCTCATTGATTAGGACGTAGTAATGTTGATCTGAACATTAAAACCTGAACACATCTGATTGATTATCAATGATTTTATCAACATATTTTATTCTTTATTCAGATTGGTTGGTTGCAGGTTGTCAGATATCAGCTGTGATTAAATCTGGTCTCAGCTGTGAAGTCCAACCCCTCTCATCTGAGAGAGCTGGACCTGAGTGTCAACAATCTGCAGGAATCAGATGTGAAGCAGTTGCTTGATCTCGTGGACAGTCCAGACTGTAGACTGGAGACTCTGAGGTGAGTGAAAGTTGGAGTCAGTTCATTCTTCTTTCAGTAGTTTTGTACTAGACACAGAATCTAAAGTGTTTCCTGGAAACCTGCTGCTGTTTTCTTCAGAGATGCTGTCAGAGGAGAATGGAGACAGACTGGACAGAAAGACAGAGACAACAGTCAGACAATCAGATCATCCTGAAGCTTGTTGTGTGATGTTTTCAGGAAATAAATTGTGGATTCCAGCTGACAGCCTTACAAAGATGAATAGAGACAGTGGTCCTCATTCATCAGATCTGATCTCAGACTCTTTGTTCTCTCACCTCAAAACTAAACAACTGATCAGTTTCATCTTTGTCACAGCTCTGAGATCAGTCTGACTGAAGCCTGTAAATCACAGAACCATCATTACATTTAGTAACCATGTGGTCTTTCTACAGAGCAGAACCTCTGCTGAGGTCCAGTCATCACATCTGTATCTCTGTCATTAGTTTCACCAGACATCTTCAATGTTTCTTAGTCAGCTGATGCTTCAGAAACACATGAGATGTTCATCAACACACTCAGACTCTTTATTGAAATGGAACAGCTGAAAATCCATCACTAAAGTGTTTGTGCAGTAATGAAGCATTGATGACTCTCAGCAGTTTATTTCCTCTGTGGACTTGAGAGAAATGTGCAGAGGAAACAGGCTTGATGCTAAAAGTCTGTGCAGGTCTGTGAGCTTCCAGCTCCAACACGTTAACATGAAGCTGAAAGGAAGCTGGCTGAGCTCCACAGCTGCTCTGAACAGGACTGAAGTCCCTGCTGCTCTTTATACTGGATGTGCTGCATCACTGACTGACACCTGATGAAAAGAGTCTCTGGAAACACCAAATCATCTCCTCTCTTCTTTCTTCTTCTCCCTTCAGATGTTTGCCATTGTTCTAAACAGGACGGTATGTGAGCTGAGAGAAGATGAGCTGAGTCCTGATGATCCAGATGTTGAATCAGCAGCAGCTTGTGTGTAGAGAGACTCTGACTGGACCATGTTACTGGGAGGTGGAGTCAAGAGGAGAGCTTCATCCACATGTTTCTCCATTTGACATCATCGACAGAGCTGCAACTAACAGAACCAACAAATAAAGTTGAATTATTCAGACACATTAAGAACAAAATATTCGATGTAGATGTAAAGTTTCCAGCATCAACAATCCTTGCTCTTGTTTCTTGTTGTTGATTGTGTATATATTTGTCCCATCTGTATTGTAATTTGTGTCATGTGGTTGTCATTTTACAGTGTATCTTTGTTGTCATATGGTTGTAAAGTAAAATATCTCCTGGTTGTATTTTGTACACCACGTCTCCTGCCTGTCATTGTTACTAAGTTTCATTTCCTCTCTGTAATCATCAGAGAGTAGTAAACACTTTTACACAGTGTAATATTATCTGTATTCACACATAGAGTCATTATTAGACTGATGAACATTAGAGCTACAATACTGCAGTAGATGAGTGAACATCAGTGTTATTGGATGTGTACAGTTGTAGTTACTGACAGTGAGCACTGGAGGGCAGTGATGGTTCTAGTTTCTGGGTTTGGATCATTTTGAAACATTTATTGTGTGTGTTGATTAAATCTAGATCCTGTGTGACAGTCTGTTTGATCCAGTCCCTCTGACACGTTCCAGGTCAGTAAGAATATCCAGCTAGTCCCAGTGTTCAGAGAGACTGAGGTTGGCTCCTATTTTGGAGCTTTTCAACATATTTCCTCTTCTTTGCATTGGCCAAAGAATGTGTGGCTCATTCTGCTACAATACAAACAAAGTGAAAAAGCTCAGGAGTCCTGAGCCTCGTTGTCTGTTACAGACAGCCTTAATTATGATAAACTCTAATGCACAATTCTGACAACGTTTGAACTCCTACCAGAGGAGTATTGACAACAATTCAGACACTTAACACTACCCCCATAAGATTCACCTTCCTCCGTGTTCCACCATAAACTAAGAACAGTTTGCTCACTCAGAAGCAAGGGGTATGATTCTCACTTAGACTAGGAGAGGTCCTGGGTTCTGATCCTGGACGAGTGCCCATTTATGTTACAACCCTGACTCGAGGGCCACAACATGAAGTGGAAACACCTGACAGAGTTACAACAATGAGAGTTAATTCATTAAAAAGAAAAAGGTGACAGGTGAGACACAGTGATCAACATCTTAGGCCTCTTCAAGGCCCTTTATTCACATCCTCTCAGGTGAAGCTGGTTAAGATGATTAATCACAAGCCACAGAAATAAAACACTCCAGTCCTGCAGAGGGGCTGAACAATTCATTATTTTTAGATATAACACTGAAAACTATGTTTTCCTACAACATGGCAACTTTCACATGAGTGTTTCTAGAAGTCATCAGTTGATCTTATGTGTATTTATGAGGAGGAACAAACTGAATCCTTCACAGCAGACAGCTTTGTCGGACTGTGGATTTATTCAGATCATTTAGTAAAAACACCACATGTCGTAAAATACTCCAATCCTGCACTGACCATCAGTATCATCAAGAAAATGAACTAAAAGATTCAAAACTAAACGTGCAGGAGCAAATTATTTTATGAGAGTATGTCATAAAACCAGGCTGATCCCTAGTTCCAGTTTACTATCACTTTCACCAGCGCTGTGTCGCAGATCTTTTTCTCCGTGTAAACCTCCATCTGAAGGTAAAGTCAGCTGTTTCTAATCTTTTACTTTTACTGTTCCTGCAGAAATTAGTTTGATTGTCACCGGCGTTTCTACAGATTGTCAGCGAAACCCCTGTTCGATCAAGTGAGAAGGTAATAACAAATCTCTAATGATATAGTCCTATTGTTAAGGTATAAACACATTTCCACAGATAGTTAATTTAAGATGAGACACTACAGGTGGTGTTAGAGGTGATTTAATGATTAAAATTTGTTTTAATTTGTTAAGTCAGTTGTGTTTGCAGAGGGATTTTCATGGTTATTGTCACATCATAATTCTTAAACAGTTAAGTAAAACAATAATACATCTCCATGTTTTACAGTACTCATAAATAAGACAGTGGTAATGAACAAAGCTCTAACTAACAAAAAATATGGACAGAAATATATAAAGTCATGAGTCACTAGAGATTTGTGTCTCAGTGTCTGATGAAAAATCATTCACGGAAAAAAACCTTTAAAACCATGCAATGTAAATTGCAGTTCATATACTTGTAGTAGATTGAAAGAATACAAGTGAAAATATTAAAAGGACTATTCGCCATGACAAAATATTGCGCACCTTCATTTTGTAATGCCTTGTCGTAAATATTTATTTTGGTGAAAGTAACTAAAGTAATAAGTAACTTGTTACTCTACACAGAAGGTAATATTGTAAAGAAACGTATTACTTTCAAATGCAAGTAACTTGTAATATGGAATATATTACATTTTGGAAGTAACTTGCCCAACACTGTAAAAGACATGAGGTATTTTTAAATCATCAATACTACAGCCCTCCAGTAACTTACAACCGTCCATATCCAATAATACTGATGTTCACAGTGATGTTACATGTTTACTGGAGTATTTCAGCTCTAACGTTTAGTCTGATCATGATGGTCTATATGTGAACAGATGTTACACTGAAAGAAACACTATGTCAGCAGAGACTCATGAGTGTGAACTGCCCTTCATTATTTATTATTATCATCATATATTTGTCATTATTAAATTCTAACTGGAAACTTTATGGCATTGCTGTTCGCGTAAACTCCTCCCTGAGAACTTCGATTTTAATTTTCACTTTCACTGATGTGGTGGAGTAGAAACTCTTTTCTAAGCTTTTTCTCAGCTCAAACGTCCATCTGAAGGTAAGATATGCACTTTCTAATGTTTTACTCTTTATTAATATCAGATGTCAGCAGCAAGTTTCAGCAGAAATCTGTTTGATAGTTCACATTAACTGAGTCAGAGCTGAAAGTCTAAGATCAGGACGAAGCAGGCATCAAAAAATCTAAACCAACTTCCTTGAGTTTTTACACTAGTCAGTTTCTGATGTGTCTATTTAATCATCCACCTCCTTTAGAACTGAAGAAGCTACTTGGACGAATTGTCTTCAAGAAAGTCCTCTTGTCCTTGTTTCAGTGTTTTTGGATAAATCATGACCTGGATAACTGAGAACTTTCACAGACGTATCTAGAATGTTGTTTTCTCTGGTTTTCTAAATCCATGTGTTGGTGAAACTTTGTTAGCACAGATTTTAACTTTGTTTGGTTAAAGACAATAACTACAATAAAAAGTCCTTCACTACAGGCTTCCTGACTTCATCTACTGATAATAGAAGAACACAAGCTGATGGCAGCTTCTCTGTCTCTGCGGTCTGACTTCACATGACACTGATATGAAACAGAAAATAAGAACCATTTTGATTTTGTGGGAAGTGATTCTATAACAGTTATTTGGAAACAGAAACATATGGGAAAATATCTGATGACTAAGACATGTGGACTTTCTGTTATCCTCAGTCATCAGGTTTAGAATTGATCAGTGGTTTCTGTTTCATCTCTTTATTAATGTCACAGTAGAGATTATTCTGATCAGAACATTCACTACAGAAAACACTATCATTAGAGGTGGTATATAAGTCAGTGATTAGACATATTTAAGGTCTGTACATGGACAACAACTACTTTCCATCATCTCCATGCTGCTCTTTGTAGACCAGTGGACTGTCAGTCTGTCCAACATGGATCTGATGTTTGTCTCCATGATTTCAGTCTGGTTGTCATTCAGAGAGTTTTCTGTTCCAGCTGCTGGAGGACAACATTGTCACTTTTGTGAAGAAGGAGCTGAAGAAGATTCAGATGGATCTGAGTCCAGATTAAACCCAGAATGCTTAGAGAGTCAGAGGGAGGATGAGGAGGTGTTGGAGGGTGAGGATGAAGAGCAGAGGAGGAGCAGCAGAGAGGCATTTGTGAAGATCACACTGAACTTCCCGAGAAGAATGAAGCAGGAGGAGCTGTCTGATCGTCTGGAGAACAGTAAGAGGATTTCTATGAACATTGAACCTGATGAATAAAATTAAACATTTTACTAATTTTCTCAAGACATGGAACAAGACACAGTATAAATGCTTAATGTGGGAGATGCATTTATTGATCTTATTTTTGTTTGTCCATTCAGAACATTCTACTGCAGTTTGTCAACGTGAACTTAAATCTGGGTCTGAAGGAGAATTTTCCAGTGTGTGTTTGAGGGGATTGCTAAAGCAGGAAACTCAATTCTTCTTAATGAGATCTACACAGAGCTCTACATCACAGAGGGAGAGACTGCAGAGGTCAATGATGAACATGACATCCAACAGATTGAAACGCATCCAGAAACTAGACAGACCAGAAACAATCATCAGACCAAAGACATCTTTAAAGCCTCACCTGGAAGACAGAAACCAATCAGAAGAGTGATGACAAAGGGAGTGGCTGGCATTGGGAAAACAGTCTTAACACAGAAGTTCACTCTGGACTGGGCTGAAGACAAAGCCAACCAGGACATCCACTTCACATTTCCATTGACTTTCAGAGAGCTGAATGTGTTGAAAGAGAGAAAGTTCAGCTTGGTGGAACTTGTTCATCACTTCTTCACTGAAACCAAAGAAGCAGGAATCTGCAGCTTTGAAGAGTTCCAGGTTGTGTTCATCTTTGACGGTCTGGATGAGTGTCGACTTCCTCTGGACTTCCACAACACTGAGATCCTGGATGATGTTACAGAGTCCACCTCAGTGGATGTGCTGCTGACAAAACCCGATCAGGGGGAAACTCTTCCCTCTGCTCGCCTCTGGATAACCACACACCTGCAGCAGCCAATCAGATCCCTCCTGAGTGTGTTGACATGGTGACAGAGGTCAGAGGGTTCACTGACCCCCAGAAGGAGGAGTACTTCAGAAGAGATTCAGAGATGAGGAGCAGGCCAGCAGCATCATCTCCCCACATCAAGACATCACGAAGCCTCCACATCATGTGTCACATCCCAGTCTTCTGCTGGATCTCTGCTACAGTTCTGGAGGATGTGTTGGAAACCAGAGAGAGAGGAGAGCTGCCCAAGACCCTGACTGAGATGTACATCCACTTCCTGGTGGTTCAGACCAAAGTGAAGGAGGTCAAGTATGATGGAGGATCTGAGACAGATCCACTCTGGAGTCCAGAGACCAGGGAGATGATTGAGTCTCTGGGAAAACTGGCTTTTGATCAGCTACTGAAAGGAAACCTGATCTTCTATGAATCAGACCTGACAGAGTGTGGCCATCGATATCAGAGCAGCCTCAGTGTACTCAGGAGTTTGACACAGATCTTTAAAGAGGAGAGAGGACTGTACCAGTACGCAGTGTTCTGCTTTGTCCATCTGAGTGTTCAGGAGTTTCTGGCTGCAGTCTACATGATCCCCCTGTTACACCAAAAAGGAAAACAGAGGTGCTGGAGGACTTCCTGGGACAAAACTACAATGACTCAACTCTGGATGTCTTCCTGAAGAAGGTCATGGAGAAATCCCTGCAGAGTAAAAGTGGTCACCTGGATCTGATGGTTCGCTTCCTTCATGGCGTCTGTCTGCAGTCCAACCAGAGACTGTTAAGAGGTCTGCTGGGTCAGACAGAGATCAGTCCAGAAATCATCCAGAGAGCCATCAACAACCTGAAGGAGATGAACATGTCCAACATTTCTCCTGACAGAAACATCAACATCTTCCACTGTCTGATGGAGATGAACGACCTCTCAGTTCATCAGGAGATCCAAGAGTTCCTGAAGTCAGAGAACAGATCAGAGAAGAAACTCTCTGAGATCCACTGCTCAGCTCTGGCCTACATGCTGCAGATGTCAGAGGAGGTTCTGGATGAGTTGGGACCTGAAGAAGTTCAACACATCATGGGAGGGACGGCAGAGACTGATTCCAGCTGTGAGGAACTGCAGAAAGGCTCAGTGAGTCCAGATGTGATTAATATTATAAATCAGTTTAGATTTCAGGTTTTGATGTTCACTCTGTAACATTATCACCCTATGAAACGGTGTTTATGCAAATATTACATGTGGTGGCAATCTTTTAAAGGTTTGATGGAGGCTTGATGGAGGTGACTCATGGTTTCAATAAATAAAGCACTCATTTGTTAAAGATAAAGGACAACAAAAATTCATCGCAGTTGACTTTACTCAAACAACATTCAAAAGCTTTATGTATTACTATTCTGACATCATGAGAGGTACTCTGAGTGAAAACAAATCTAAGTTTAAAAGTCTGCAGGTTAAAGAGAAACTGATGAGAATTATTGTGTCATGACAGATTTTCTGACTGTGAACTCTCAGAGAGTCACTGTGAAGTTGTGGCCTCAGCTCTGAAGTCCAACCCCTCCCATCTGAAAGAGTTGGACATGAGTTACAACAACTTCCTGCAGGATTCAGGAGTGAAGCAGCTGTGTGATGGACTGAAGAGTCCAAACTGTAGACTGGAGACTCTGAGGTCAGTTCACTCAATGTTTTTATCACATTAAACAGTTCTCTTGTCAGGATTGACAGATAGAAAATGGACCAGCAACAGTTGGTTTAAATGAAGGAGCATCATGTTGTTAATATCAGCAGGTGTCTCCTCAGTCATCGGTGGTCGGTCTGAAATCAAATCAGGACCAGTCTAGTGTTCACATGTACATTTAAAGAGTTATTGGAGTCAGGAATCATTCTTTCTGCTCATTCTCCACTGTCTGTGGAGAAACTCATCAAGTAATTTCTTCCAGTGTAGTTGTGTTAGGAAGAGACCACTTCACAGTCAGCGTGGACAGTAGGAATTCTAAGAACTCTGTAATGTTCATCTGACATGTGACTGTTGTTTGAAGACAGACTTGAAAATATGAACTTGTCCTTTAACATTTTAACGACACCAACCTACTGAGATACCAAATACAGGAAGAAGAAGGTCATGGAACCAATGAACTAATGAACAGTTTGTTTTCAACATGTGTGATTTGATATTGATCCTGTAATGAAGAGACTTGACTGAGGTCAGCAGCATGTTATTGTTGTGTGTTGACATGAATAGTTGTCTGAATGTTGTGTTGATGTTTGGATGATGTGTGTAGAAGGCTGACATGATGATGATCCACAATAACACAAGGACAAAGTCACTCTACTCATTTTAGAGAACAGCTCATTGATTAGGACGTAGTAATGTTGATCTGAACATTAAAACCTAACACATCTGATTGATTATCAATGATTTTATTAACATCTTTTATTCTTTATCCAGATTGAAGGGCTGCAGGTTGTCAAAGACCAGCCGTGATTCTCTGGTCTCAGCTCTGAAGTCCAACCCCTCCCATCTGAAACATCTGGACCTGAGTGAAAACAACCTGAGGGGTTCAGACGTGAATCATCTGTGTGGTTTTCTGAAGAATCCAGACTGTAGACTGGAGACTCTGAGGTCAGTTCACTGAATGTCTGTTACTATTGTGGATCTGATTTGTTTAATCTGAACTTTATGTTCATATACAACTTCCACCCATAAAGATTTACATTTCTTCCTGCTCATAGTGTCAGATAGGGGGTGTTGAGGTGAGAACCGAGGTGCAGGACAAATGATGAGGCATGCAGGGAATCCGGGGAAAAGTTTCTTTTTTTTTTTTTTTTAAATGAAAACAAGCAAAAAGTGCTGCATTGAGGCAGGGAGTTCCACAAAATACAAAAATCAAAAAAGAACCATGACATGGCATGGAGACAAGGACCGTGGCATGGAGAAAACATTAATGACAAGACCAGGAACAGAAGGCAGGGCTATAAATACACATGAGGGCTGAAGGATGACAAGACACAGGTGAGACAGATGAGGGCAATGACACCAGGTGAAACCAACAAACAATTAAGAGACAAGGAGGCTCAAGACAGGAAATCCAAAAACTTACAAAATAAAACAGGAAACACAACATGACACAGACAGACATGACAAAACCACAAGGAGGCACAAAAGACAGGAAACTAAGAAACTTGACAAAATAAAATAGGAAACTCCAGTAGACAACAAAGTAGTAGACAGATACAGACCATGACACATATTTTTTATTTCAAAGATTTCATTTCAAAGATGAGTGTTAGTTGAAAGTGTAGAAGGCTGACATGATGAAGATCCACAATAACACAAGGACAAAGTCACTCTTCTCATTTTAGAGAACAGCTCATTGATTAGGACGTAGTAATGTTGATCTGAACATTAAAACCTGAACACATCTGATTGATTATCAATTATTTTATTAACATATTTTATTCTTTATTCAGATTAAGGTACTGCATGTTGTCAAAGATCAGCTGTGATTATCTGGGTCTCAGCTCTGAAGTCCAACCCCTCCCATCTGAAACTTCTGACCTGAGTTACAACAACCTGCAGGATTCAGATGTGAAGCAGCTTCTTGATCTTGTGAAGATCCAGACTGTAGACTGGAGACTCTGAGGTGAGTGGAGGGTTGGAGTCAGTTCATTCTTCTTCCAGTAGTTTTGTACTAGACACAGAATCTAAAGTGTTTCCTGGAAACCTGCTGCTGTTTTCTTCAGTGATGCTGTCAGAGGAGAATGGAGACAGACTGGACAGAAAGACAGAGACAACAGTCAGACAATCAGATCATCCTGAAGCTTGTTGTGTTGATGTTTTCAGGAAATAAATGTGGATTCCAGCTGACAGCCTTACTAGATGAATAGAGACAGTGGTCCTCATTCATCAGATCTGATCTCAGAATCTTTGTTCTCTCACCTCAAAACTAAACAACTGATCAGTTTCATCTTTGTCACAGCTCTGAGATCAGTCTGACTGAAGCCTGTAAATCACAGAACCATCATTACATTTAGTAACCATGTGGTCTTTCTACAGAGCAGAACCTCTGCTGAGGTCCAGTCATCACATCTGTATCTCTGTCATTAGTTTCATCAGATATCTTCAATGTTTCTTAGTCAGCTGATGCTTCAGAAACACATGAGATGTTCATCAACACACTCAGACTCTTTATTGAAATGGAACAGCTGGAAATCCATCACTAAAGTGTTTGTGCAGTAATGAAGCGTTGATGACTCTCAGCAGTTTATTTTCCTCTGTGGACTTGAGAGAAATGTGCAGAGGAAACAGACTTGATGCTAAAAGTCTGTGCAGGTCTGTGAGCTTCCAGCTCCAACACGTTAACATGAAGCTGAAGGAAGCTGGCTGAGCTCCACAGCTGCTCTGAACAGGACTGAAGTCCCTGCTGCTCTTTATACTGGATGTGCTGCATCACTGACTGACACCTGATGAAAAGAGTCTCTGGAAACACTAAATCAACCTCCTCTCTTCTTTCTTCTTCTCTCTGTAGCTGTGAGTCATTGTTCGCAACATGGGAGAGTTTGCACAGAGAGAGGATGAGCTGAGTCCTGATGATCCAGAGGTTGAATCAGCAGCAGCTTGTGTGTAGAGAGACTCTGACTGGACCATGTTACTGGGAGGTGGAGTCAAGAGGAGAGCTTCATCCACATGTTTCTCATTTAACATCATCAACAGAGCTGAAATCAATCTATTCTAACAGAACCAACAAATAAAGTCCACTTCCTCTTGAATTATTCAGACACATAAATATATTTTTTTTGCAGTTATTATTTTCAGATGGGGCCAAAGTTCCACTAATGGCCTATATGAAGTCATGGATAAATGCATATTATTATCATTGTTGATAATTGTTATTAAATATCATGCAAAGTAAAGGTGGGAAATGTTCTTATGATTTTACTATAATGATTAATACTTTCCTGTTATCATTAGTTTAATATTTTAATGTCAGGCTTTAAGATTATGCTTATTCATCTCGTATCATCATATAACCATGTCAACACTTCAATGACAACACATAAATTTCAGGTCATCTGGCCAGAAGTGGGCAAAAGGAAAGGTCCCCAGGTTTGTTTGAATACTTTGGATTTGGTTTAATGGAATGTTTATTTGACTGGTAGACGAACTGTCCTGTGTTGTTTCTTTTGTTAGTTAATGTGTTAGTGTTTTATCTGTTCCCTTTGTGTATACTTGGCCTGATCACTACTATATAAGTCCCCTTTGTTCTCTGTTCATTAGGTCAGTTGAGTTTTGTTAGGGCAGTTGGTTTGTCAAGTTGCTTTATTATTATAGCCTGAGTTCAGTTTTGTTATTTGACCTCTTGTATGGGCGCAGAACTTATTTGTATTTTGTGAATTGTTTTTAAAATCTACCTGTGACTCCTCATGTTTTGCAGCTCGGTCCCTCACAAGGACGATGATTAAGTGAGTTAGTTTATTTCAAACGTGTACAACAAAACACACAAAATAATCATACATGAATGGACACAAGAAACATAATTAACTGTAAATGAAATGAAACAAAACATTGTATCACTTGAATAAATGGAGTAACTTAAGTGGAGCAGATGAAGCAAATAGTTAAGTATTTGTGATTATGAGAAAATAATTATAAAGAAAAGATACTATTTTTAAGGTAAATTATGTGAAATCGCATAAATTGTGTGTATTAGCCAAACGTTGTACGACTTTAGAACAAAATAACTTGAATGAATGTATTAATTAATTTACATTGATGCATTTTAGTGTTGATTCAAATGTTATTTGGAGAAAATATGAGATTCATTGTGTTTTTTAGTTATTTCGATGTAAATAAAGAATGAAAAAGTACGTAGAGGGTCACAGACTTACGTAATGACGCACTGTACGCGTTACGCAGGGGGCGTGGCCAGCGGCTGTTGTTACTGCGGCTTCATCCAAAGAGAAAAAGAAAACTGAGCGAAACAGGGCGACACTCTCCTCACAATAGTTGTGTTTTTGGTCAGTAAGCGGGTATTTTGTGACAGCACGCAGCCGAGCCGGTGAGTTTTGGTTTATTCATTCAAAGTAGCTCAAAGTGAGAGGACACATGTTCGCGGCTCCTTTTAGAAACACTGCTGCTGCTATTACGCAACTTAATCAGGAACATTTTTTGCAAACATTTATTGCTGTGTCACGTTTTTCTGCGTCCTTGCTTTATACTATGTCAATAATATCCGGTTCCACACTCATCCTGGTCCGTTCACAGTGTCATTTCTAAGAGCGTGTAGTTATATGTGGATATATTTACACATATTTCTATATATTTCTCATCCAGTTTAAACTTTTACTTTAAAAGTGGTTGTTTTCCAAACTAGGCCTTCTCTGTTGGCAGGAGGACAATGATTAAGTGATTTAGTTAAAGCAAAGGGAGTCGTTTGAATGGTCACAGCATCTTAAATGGAAAGATTTGTTAGTTTACTGCTTTATTTAGCTGTAACTTTAATAACCTAAATGTTCAGCTTCAGAAAGAAATCAATCATTTCCATTGGTAGCAGCTGTGAGGTGTTGGGTCTACAGGTTGAGCATCAGTTCAAATGAGGTGAATATAAAGGTCTGTTCTTATTCATCAATTAGTTTCTCTTTAAAATGAGCAGAAACTGGAGAAAAACTACTTTTCTGATTTCCTACAGCTGAAGGCAACATGTCCAGATCACTTCTTTTGTTCCACCAACAATTTCAAACTGGAGGAAATTCAGTTGATGAGAAAGAAAAGTAGCAGATATTCACATTTTAAAAGTTGGGACTGTTGATTTAGGCCTTGATTGGTTGTTAATCTCCTTCAGCTGAATACGTTTAGAGTGAGAGATGAAGCACTAAATCATCTCCTCTGTTCTTTCTTCTTCTCTCTCTCCAGATGTTGGCCATTGTTCTAAACAGGACGGTATGTGAGCTGAGAGAGGATGAGCTGAGTCCTGATGATCCAGAGGTTGAATCAGCAGCAGCTTGTGTGTAGAGAGACTCTGACTGGACCATGTTACTGGGAGGTGGAGTCAAGAGGAGAGCTTCATCTTCTCTAAAATAAGCCGCGAGTTCTTCAACACATACTTCAAAATAATTCTCTTTCTTTTATTTCACTGATTGTTTTAGTCATGCATTGATGTCGATGGTAGCATATTAAAATTGCTAAACGGACAATAGAACTTGCGAAAGTGCTACAGATTTAGTTTATCTTATAAAATCCTAAACTATGAGAGGAATGCGATTCGTACTGAAAAGTTGTGGAATAGCGTTAATCCGAGGTGTCACTTATGTGAAATGAAGTAGTTAAATAGAGCAGACACAGAAAATCCGCTGTAATTAGCATCAGCTAACCTAGCCTAGCCTGTGGCTCTCACTCTATCATGTCTATGGACTCACATACAGACAACGAGTGTTGCTGCCCTCTAGTGGACAGAAACTGTCATTACACGTGAAGCGTTAAGTTAATTAAAATTAAATACGGACAGTACTTCCGGTTAACATTCAAAAGTAAAAGTCGAAACACCTGTGTGCTGTAGTGAATGAAAATAAAGTACCACTTATAAATGAAACTTTTTCAAGAAGGACTGTTATTATTTTTTATATTCCATTTAAATATAAATGCTTTTAAAATAGAAAAATATTCCATGCATATTGGTACTTGAAAATAAAAATATTTGAACTATGAACTCCAGTGCAGAAAGACTATGGAAATAATTTAATTTTAAATTTAATTTTTAGTATTACATTACTATGACATGGAATTGGTGTTCACTTGATTTACACTTGTATAGATGTAATGATTGTGTGTGTAATTTCTATCTTTTCATGTGACTTTTTAAATATGTATTTACTTCAGATTGTGTTGATTGAACACTGCGTCTAAAATGCCTTGAGCATCCTGACTGTAGGGTTGAGAATGTTAAAATAATAAAAGTCAAATCTAAGAAATATATAAATAAACAATAAGATAATGTACGAATGCATAAAACTATATTTTCCCCTTTTTTCATTTTATAAAACCAAAAGTACACATATATCTCTCATGTTTGGTCTCTGTGTATTGTAAACGAAACCATATTTATAATTCTTTGATTTGTGACCATTGTGTCGGTTTATATCAGTGGTAAATAATATATATATTAAGTTTTACTTTATTTTTAAGTAGGAGATTTTATCCATGGTTGGGTCCTGAGAGACACAGTGGTGTCATTGAATTGTTGCTCTTTTTGGCAAAACTCTGCAACATTTCTATGTTAATAATTACAACAATTATGACTATGACAATGAAAACAATAAAAGATATTTATTTCACCTTGTTGGCATTTTTAATGAGCATGTATTTCCATGTCAAAGTTTCTCTTAGCCACAGCCTATAATTAGGAAAATATCAATAAATTCTCCTTGTAGTGATTATCAATTTCCTTTAGTTGGAATATTTTAATAATTTATAAATGTCCCTGAAGATAATTTCAGGTGAAAAGGCTGAATAATATTTAATTGAGAACGATGAATAAATACGATTATATATGATAATTGTGGTTGATTGATGAGGTTGTTTGTTCACTGCCCTCCGGTGGCTACAGTTTGTAACTACACCTACGTCTCTGAAGTCGTTACACCCGAAGTATTGGGGTCAATAACTGTATAGAAATGAAAAGAATATTTTAAAATTATACCAAAACATTATAGGATCAGACCTCAGCTCTAATTAATTATTCGTTACAGATCTAGTTAGATACAGTCCACGAAAAACAAATCTATAACCAGTTAATGTCCAAACACAGAGCCGTATGTTAAAGTCAGGCCCTCTTGTGGCCGTAAAGTGTAACTACAGCCAAGCTAGTAGTAGAGCTAACCATCGTCCCCATTGATACTGGCGGTGTTTTCTTTAAAATAAGGGGCCAGTTTTCAACACACAGATCAAAACAATTCAAACACATCATCAAATATCTATTTTATTTCACTGATTGTTTTGCGTTACTGTCGATATTGTTTAATTTGATGGTAGCGGATTAAATTTACCAATCGGGAACATGTAACTAGCACAAATGCTACAGCTTCAGTTTACTGTAAGACTTATTATAAAACAAGAAATATATAAATAATGAAATGCGAAACTATGAGAGGAATGCGATTCGCATTTAAAAGTTGTGGAACAGCGTTAATCCGAGGGGTCATTTATGTGAAATAAAGTAGTTAAATAGAGCAGACACAGAAAATCCGCTGTAATTAGCATCAGCTAACCTAGCCTAGCCTGTGGCTCTCACTCTATCATGTCTGTGGACTCACATACAGACAACGAGTGTTGCTGCCCTCTAGTGGACAGAAACTGTCATTACATGTGAAGTGTTAAGTTTAATATATTGCATACGGATAGTACTTCCGGTCTGTGAAATTAACCTAAAAAGTGAAATATATGCACTGATAAGAGGGAAATAACTACTCAGGATTAAAATAAACTATTCTTTACGAATGATATTTTTTCGAAGCGCTGTTATTATTTTATATTACAATTTAATATTTTAAATAAAATTCTATTAAATTAGAAAAACAATCCATATTTCTACATCAAGATAAATAATATTTGAACTATGAACTCCAGTGCATCAACACGATGGAGATAAATCATTTAATTTCATTATTACATTTTTATACAATAAACTTGGTGTTTACTTGATGCACAGATGTACAGATATAACACAGTGAAATCTGTTAAAATGATGACCAGTTGTATATAATTACTTATTCGTTTTTTAATATTTTAATATCAAGTAATACATATTTTAGTTAAGTATCTCAGACTTCAACTAAAACACAGAATCATCTCATATGTAGAAGTTCACACGTGACACTACAGGAAAATACAAACATAAAATCTACTTGTAGTCATTAATGATTTATTTTTATTTTATTTGGAAATATTTTAATAATTTATAAATGTCTCTGAAGATAAGTTCAGACGATAAAGCTGAATAATATTAAATTAAGAAGGATAAATAATAAAATTATATATGATAATTGTGGTTGATTGATGAGGTTGTTTGTTCACTGCCCTCCGGTGGCCACAGGTTGTAACTACACCTACGTCTCTGAAGTCGTTACACCCGAAGTATTGGGGTCAATAACTGTATAGAAATGAAAAGAATATTTTAAAAATTACACCAAAACATTATAGGATCAGACCTCAGCTCTAATTAATTATTCGTTACAGATCTAGTTAGATATAGTCCACGAAAAACAAATCTATAACCAGTTAATGCCCAAACACAGAGCCGTATGTTAAAGTCAGGCCCTCTTGTGGCCGTAAAGTGTAACTACAGCCAAGCTAGTAGTAGAGCTAACCATCGTCCCCATTGATACTGGCAGTGTTTTCTTTAAAACAAGGGGCCAGTTTTCAACACACAGTTCAAAATAATTCACAAACATCATCAAATATCTGTTTTATTTCACTGATTATTTTAGTCGTGCGTTGCTGTCGATATCGTTTAGTTTGATGGTAGCGGATTAAATTTACCAATCGGGAACATGTAACTAGCACAAATGCTACAGCTTCAGTTTACTGTAAGACTTATTATAAAACAAGAAATAAATAAATGCGAAACTATGAGAGGAATGCGATTCGCATTAAAACGTTGTGGAACAGCGTTAATCCGAGGGGTCATTCATGTGAAATAAAGTAGTTAAATAGAGCAGACACAGAAAATCCGCTGTAATTAGCACCAGCTAACCTAGCCTAGCATGTGGCTCTCACTCTATCATGTCTATGGACTCACATACAGACAACGAGTGTTGCTGCCCTCTAGTGGACAGAAACTGTCATTACACATGAAGTGTTAAGTTAATTAAAATTAAATACAGACAGTACTTCCGGTTAACATTTCAAAAGTAAAAGTCGAAACACCTGTGTGCTGTAGTGAGGGCCTCCTATGAAAATAAAGTACCACTTATAAATGAAACTTTTTCAAGAAGGACTGTTATTATTTTTTATATTCCATTTAAATATAAATGCTTTTAAAATAGAAAAATATTCCATGCATATTGGTACTTGAAAATAAAAATATTTGAACTATGAACTCCAGTGCAGAAAGACTATGGAAATAATTTAATTTTAAATTTAATTTTTAGTATTACATTACTATGACATGGAATTGGTGTTCACTTGATTTACACTTGTATAGATGTAACGATTGTGTGTGTAATTTCTATCTTTTCATGTGACTTTTTAAATATGTATTTACTTCAGATTGTGTTGATTGAACACTGCGTCTAAAATGCCTTGAGCATCCTGACTGTAGGTTTGAGAATGTTAAAATAATAAAAGTCAAATCTAAGAAATATATAAATAAACAATAAGATAATGTACGAATGCATAAAACTATATTTTCCCCTTTTTTCATTTTATAAAACCAAAAGTACACATATATCTCTCATGTTTGGTCTCTGTGTATTGTAAACGAAACCATATTTATAATTCTTTGATTTGTGACCATTGTGTCGGTTTATATCAGTGGTAAATAATATATATATTAAGTTTTACTTTATTTTTAAGTAGGAGAATTTATCCATGGTTGGGTCCTGAGAGACACAGTGGTGTCATTGAATAGTTGCTCTTTTTGGCAAAACTCTGCAACATTTCTATGTTCATAATTACAACAATTATGACTATGACAATGAAAACAATAAAAGATATTTATTTCACCTTGTTGGCATTTTTAATGAGCATGTATTTCCATGTCAAAGTTTCTCTTAGCCGCAGCCTATAATTAGGAAAATATGAATAAATTCTACTTGTAGTGATTTTCAATTTCTTTTAGTTGGAATATTTTAATAATTTTTAAATGTCCCTGAATATAATTCCAGATGAAAAAGACTGAATAATATTAAATTTAGAAGGATAAATAATAAAATTGTATATGATAATTGTGGTTGATTGATGAGGTTGTTTGTTCACTGCCCTCCGGTGGCCACAGTTTGTAACTACACCTACGTCTCTGAAGTCGTTACACCCGAAGTATTGGGGTCAATAACTGTATAGAAATGAAAAGAATGTTTTAAAAATTATACCAAAACATTATAGGATCAGACCTCAGCTCTAATTAATTATTCGTTACAGATCTAGTTAGATATAGTCCACGAAAAACAAATCTATAACCAGTTAATGCCCAAACACAGAGCCGTATGTTAAAGTCAGGCCCTCTTGTGGCCGTAAAGTGTAACTACAGTCAAGCTAGTAGTAGAGCTAACCATCGTCCCCATTGATACTGGTGGTGTTTTCTTTAAAATAAGGGGCCAGTTTTCAACACACAGATCAAAATAATTCACGCACATCATCAAATATCTATTTTATTACACTGATTCTTTTAGTTGTGCGTTACTGTCGATATAGTTTAGTTTGAGAGTAGCGGATTAAATTCGCCAATCGGGAACATGTAACTAGCACAAATGCTACAGCTTCAGTTTACTGTAAGACTTATTATAAAACAAGAAATATATCAATAAAAAATGCGAAACTATGAGAGGAATGCGATTCGCATCTAAAAGTTGTGGAACAGCGATGGTCCGAGGGGTCATTCATGTGAAATAAAGTAGTTTAATAGAGCAGACACAAAAAATCCGTTGTAATTAGCACCAGCTAACCTAGCCTAGCCTGTGGCTCTCACTCTATCATGTCTATGGACTCACATACAGACAACGAGTGTCGCTGCCCTCTAGTGGACAGAAACTGTCATTACACGTGAAGCGTTAAGTTAATTAAAATTAAATACGGACAGTACTTCCGGTTAACATTCAAAAGTAAAAGTCAAAACACCTGTGTGCTGTAGTGAGGGTCTCCTATGAAAATAAAGTACCCCTTATAAATGAAACTCATGCAAGAAGGACTGTTATTATTTTTTATATTACATTTAAATTTTTTTTTTTAGTTATAGTGTAGTAAACACAGTTTGTCTCAACACAAAGATCCAGTGTTTGCTGTAAACCTGCAGCTGTTTTCCTCTGTGAAGCTGTGAGAGGAGACAACAATCAGCCAATTAGTTCATCAGGAAGCTTGTTGTGTTCATGTTTTCAGGAAATAAATCTGAATCACTTCATGGTCATTGTAACAATCCTCCATATTCAGTGCAATTTAAAAGTATCTATAAACTGTATCTATGGAAAAAAAGGATAAGTAGATAAGAAAAAATAACAACACAATAGGAATATCATAAACCTGCCAGAATCAACAGTCCTTTCTGATGTTTCTCATCGTTGATATTCTTTATTGAAACCATCAGGTGATTTGTTGGCCTGTGTGTCCATAAACTTTAAAAGTTGTCAGGAAAATGTACTTAACATAACAAAAGTAAAAATGTGATAACATTTCATTTTATTTTCACTGATAAAACGTTTTTTCTTTTATTGCTGGTTTCAACCATTTCATTTCAGGTCATAACTGAAGAGGAAATTATTGTGGATCTGTCAATCAATTATTCAGTCTTTGAGTATTTGAATAATTGAAGTACTATGTCATTATTACATCACATATGTTTTTATATAACTGAGCTGGATACATGTTTTTTTTGTGTGGAAACAAACAACTATGTCATTGTCATTGACAACACTGCAGTAAAAGTATTATTGGATGTGAACAGTTGTAGTTACTGACAGTGACCACTAGAGGACAGTGATGGTTATAGTTTCTGGATTCATCTGTTGTCATGTTGTCGACTCTCTTGCAATAACCTTCGATGTCTGGAGTCAATCACTGAATATTAATAAATGAAAAGCATCATAAACTTGTTTTTGTTCTTGTTTATACATATGTTTGTTTATATATATATACATATACACTGCAGACTATGTTTTACTACAACATAGAAATTATCAGACGAGTGTTTCCAGAAGTTTATAATGAAGAGGAACAAACTGAATCCTTCACATCAGACAGCTTAGTTACAGTGAGGATTTATTCACATCATTTCTATTATATTACTTTAGTAAAATCACCACATTATAGTAATATCCTCCAGTCCTGTACTGACAATCTGTATTAACATGAAAATGAACTCAAAGCATCAAAAGTAAAATATTCCCTGTGATATATTATATATGTCTTTTTAGTAATTATTATTAAACTGTCTTAAACTGAAAACTGAACACACTGACATTGAAGATCCTACACATGAATTAATTAGAGACAATTATTATTAACTGACAGTGACAATAATTAAATGAATCAACAACAAACATGTCTGATAAATTGTTATCTTAATGTGAAAATCTACATCCCTCCTACCTGTCCTGTCTCAATTACAGGTGAACTAACCCTGGATCCAGGAAGCAGCTAACTCACCTGTTTAGTGTTCAGGTTGGAGTGGAGTCTTCTTCATCTCTCTGGACTGGTTAAATAAACTGTAAGTTTGATTTGTTTAAAGCTTTAACTTTGTCTTCAGTAACTTTAATGTTTGTTTCTGCTCTGTAATGTTTGTAGACGATGTTCACTTCTTATTTCATTATTAAGTTTGTGTCACTCTGTTTGAAGATCAGTCTACATTATTATTAGATAAATGATTCACTGGAATCAAACACTATGATGATCAGATTAAATTAAATTATTAAATCTTCATCAATCTGGATCCAGCCTCAGATTTAAGTCTAAAGTTATTTTCACTTTTACCACCGTTGTGTCACAGATCTTTTTCTCTGTGTAAACTCTGTCTGAAGGTGTGAAGGTTTATTATGTTTAACTGTTCAACACCAGTAACAACATAACAACACTTCAGAAATAGTTCACTTAACTGAGGCGGAGCTGAAGATATAAAGTCGGGATGAAGGAGGAAACTATAAATCTCCAGTCTCGAAATCAAGGCTTTCGCATTGGGTTGTGAGTGAAATCCATAAGCAGGCACACTCCACACGGGGCCTCGCCACTTCTTGTGCTTTGTGGTGAGGTGCCTCTTTGTTGGAGATTTGTACGGCGGCCTCTTGGTCGACCTCATCCACCTTTATTATGAACCTACTGCATAAATATAGCAGCTGGCACTACATTTGCCGAGCATGTGTTGGGCTCTAGTCAGTAGGACATGGCACTAGGCTCCATGCCTCCGTAACCAGGGCTCTGTTACTGAGTGGCCAGTTGAGACTTCACTTAATTACATGGCCTTAGCATCTTGCGGGGCCAGGGTAGCCTTGGTTGCGTCTTACACCTTGGCTAATGGGGGATGCAATGTCATACCACTGTACAAAGTTACACTTCTTTCCCTTATTTGAGCACATGTGGTAGCACTCTGGTGGCAGTGACGTCTCATTCGAACTCAACTACCATGTTAGGCTCCCGTGGGAGGAGTCTGTCTTGGTTCCTCGCGACGTGTCTTACAGAGTCCCCATATGTATGGAATATGTAGGGTGTAGAGATAGTCTTCAATACAATAGAGAACAGATGGTTACATTGTAACCCAGGTTCTCTGAGTGGAGAGACTATCTGCTCCAGAACATGTTCCAATCAAGGTTAACCAGCGAGGCCACGCATGCATAGGGGCTATATAGCCACAGGTGTAATTAATGAAGTCTCAGGACTGAAATCAATACTTATTCTCTGTGCACCAAATAAATATCCTAAACGTGAGAAATTTTTGCGTGATTTGTGCGTAGATGGACAATCCTTTCCAAAAGCTATAAAGATCCTGGGCTGAAGGAGAGGAAAATATCCTCCTTCGACACCATTCACCTGGGTTAAAATGTAACCACTGTCCTGCCTCAATAACAGGTGAACTGACCCTTGATCCAGGAAGTAGCTGACTCACCTGTTCAGTGTTCAGGTTGGAGTGGAGTCTTCTTCATCTCTCTGGTTAAATAAACTGTAAGTTTGATTTGTTTAAAGCTTTAACTTTGTCTTCAGTAACTTTAATGTTTTCTGCTCTGTAATGTTTGTAGAAGATGTTCACTTCTTATTTCATTATTAAGTTTGCGTCACTGTGTTTGAAAATCAGTCTACATTATTATTAGATAAATGATTCACTGGAATCAAACAGTACGATGATCAGATTAAATTAAATTATTAAATCTTCATTGATCTGGATCCGGCCTCAGATTTAAATCTAAAGTTACTTTCACTTTCACCACTGTTGTGACGCAGATATTTTTCTCCGTGTAAACTCCGTTTATAATGTTTAACTCTTTAACATCAGTTTAGTTTCAGCAGAAAAACTTTAGAAATAGTTCACGGTGACAGAGACGGAGCTGAAAATATAAAGTATACGAAGGAGGCGACTATAAATCTATAAATCTATCCGCCATTTTGTGTGTGTGTGTGTGTGTGTGTGTGTGTGTGTGTGACCAACTCGGAAGTGCGCTTTAATGCGCTTTAATGCGCTTTTGTACGGACATCACTCTGCTTCAGTTTAATCTAGTTTAGATGAGTTATTCGTCATAATAACAACGTGTTTCCCCTTGTTTATTTTTATTGACATACAAGACACTTCACAGTCACTTCATTTAACAAACACTGACACACTTTAAAATGTCTATATATCTCATGCCTGTGATTGCAGATTGGAGATAAGATAAGATTATTTTATTTTTATTTTATTCTGTTTTTTCTTTGACTCTTATTCTTATGTTTATGTCTCGTTCAAATATGTTCTGTTATCTTGGGACTCTTGGACAAAACAATTTCCCTGTGGGCATCAATAAACTGATCTTGACTTCTACAGCTTCATGTCTCCATCTAGTGGACTGATAGTAGAACAACGGCTGATAGTAGAGTCACTGTCTGACTTCATCCACTGACACTGATATGAATCAGAAAATAAGAACCAGTCACTGGAGGAGCAGCTGATGTTTTTACAGCAGAAATGATGTCAAGGATTTGATGTTCAGGTGAATGATTTGTGTTTCCTCTGCAGGTGAAGGTAGAAAGTGTGTGTGAGCTGATGTGAATCCAGCAGCATGGATCAGTGTGAGGACAGAGAGGAGGGAGTCCCTCCCTCTAAAACCACTCTGAGTGGAGAACAGCATTTTAAACAACAACATTTATCTGAGAAAACCTCTTAGTCGACCTCATCCACATTTATTAGGTCCTACTGCATAAATATAGCAGCTGGCACTACATTCACCGAGCATGTGTTGGGCTCTAGTCAGTTGGACATGGCACTAGGCTCCGTGCCTCCGTAACCAGGGCTCTGTTACAGAGTGGCCAGTTGAGACTTCACTTACTTACATGGCCTTAGCATCTTGCGGGGCCAGGGTAGCCTTGGTAGCATCTTGCACCTTGGCCAATGGGGGATGCAATGTCATACCACTGTACAGGGTTGCACTTCTTTCCCTTATTTGAGCACATGGGGTAGCACTCTGGTGGTGGTGACGTCTCATTCGAACTCAACTGCCATGTTAGGCTCCCGTGGGAGGAGTCTGTCTGCTTAGTTCCTCGCGACGTGTCTTACAGAGTTCCGATATGTATGGAATATGTAGGGTGTAGAGATAGTCTCGACATGATAGAGAACGGATGGTTACATTGTAACCCAGGTTCTCTGAGTGGAGAGACGATCTCTCCACCACATGGCCGCTCCAGAACATGTTCCAATCAAGGTTAACCAGCGAGGCCACGCATGCATAGGGGCTATATAGCCACAGGTGTAATTAATGTGCGGCCACCACAGGTGGTGTTGTCTTAAAGAGTAATCCACGTCAGCTGCCCCCGTGGGGGTCAGTCCCCATACATATGGAATATTAGGGTGGAGAGATAGTCTCTCCACTGTTGGATTTTAAGGGGTTAAGTAAGGCCATAGAAACTCACTGACACATGAGAGGCAGTGCTCCTCCCTTCTGGATGGGCGGAGTCTAGTTAGAACGAGGTCACTGTACGTGCTTGAAGGACGGCTTTTGTTTTTTTATTGCCCCTAAGGTGGATTGACTGAAGTCTCAGCGCTGAAATTAATACTTATTCTCTGTGCACCAAATAAATATCCTAAACGTGAGAAATTGTTGCGTGATTTGTGCGTAGATGGACAATCCTTTCCAAAAGCTATAAAGATCCTGGGCTGAAGGAGAGGAAAATATCCTCCTTCGACACCATTCACCTGGGTTAAAATGTAACCACTGTCCTGCCTCAATAACAGGTGAACTGACCCTTGATCCAGGAAGTAGCTGACTCACCTGTTCAGTGTTCAGGTTGGAGTGGAGTCTTCTTCATCTCTCTGGACTGGTTAAAAAACTGTAAGTTTGATTGTTTCAAGCGTCAGTAACTTTAATGTTTGTTTCTGCTCTGTAATGTTTGTAGAAGAAATAGAAACAGAAATAGTTCACGTTAACTGAGACGGAGCCGAAAATACAAAGTCGGGACGAAGGGGGCGACTATAAATCTATCCGCCATTTTGTGTTTGTGTATGTGCGCACATAAACAGGTGTCTTCAGAAGCGCACATCAATTCAGGTGAAGGGACGTTACTCCGCTTCAGTTTAAAAATACCGTGTGAAAACCTTTCTGTCTCATATTGTAGAAATGAATTCAAAACATAAAACACCGTTTAAATAACCTGTGATGGATAAAAGATGAACAACAAATGGTCGATTTCATGAACACGGACAATAAATGTGTGTACATTCATAAAAATGACTCCAGTGGTCACTGTCAGTAATGTCAAACTACTGTGTCACAAAGCTATTATTTGGTTTTAAGTTTTTAAAAAAGAAACTGCATTCAAATGAGGAGATGAAGTCAGAACAATAAGTGCAAGATATGAAGGTCAATAAACATCCGCAGCCCTGCAATAAGAGACAACATCATTCTATCCTTCGTCTCTCCTTTTGAAGATGTTTAAACTTTCCACCTTTGTGCTGAATTTTTGGGTCATCTTGTCATAGACACACTTTAAAAAAAAAAATTCTTATTTTTAGGGATGTGGGGATAAACATATGTGAATACAGATAATATTAAACTGTGTAAAAGTGTTTACTACTCTGATGAGAGGAGGAGAGAGGAGAATAATCGGTGTAAAGCACAGTGTCTTTCTCCTACTATTACGTTTTATTCTGAAAATACTTAGATCATGTCAAATAATATTCTGGTGAATATTAAGAAGGTTCTCCATCAGAAATGTTATAATATATAACACAGTATATATAAATAATCTAAACTGGATTAATACTGTTGACCTCTGTTCCTTCCATTCACAGTTCAGATGTTCAGAGAGAAACTGTGAAGTGAACAAGCATTTCAGCATTTCTAACTCAGTCTGTGGAGTGGGGTCTTGAACTGAACTCTGTGGACTGGTTAATAGCGTAGGAGCCAGATTGTTCATTTTCTGGTTCTTGTGGGTGTTGTGCACATTTGTGCCAATAGTGACAGTATATTTAGGCCTCTGGTTTGCTGTCTATATAATCAGGTTAATTGGCATAGGTGCACACACTGGGGAAGCCATGCGGTTTTTGACCGTGCCAAAGAGTGTAACATGTAGACCGGGCCAAGGAATGTAATGTGTAGTGTTGTGTTTCAAATATATCAGAATAATGAAAATATCTGTCTGTCTGTCTGTCTCTTATGTCTGATAGTAGAACAACAGCTGATAGGAGAGTCTCTGTGTCTGACTTCATTCACTGACATTAATAGAAGAACCAGACACTGGAGGAGCAGCTGATGTTTTTACAGCAGAAATGATGTCAAGGATTTGATGTTCAGGTGAATGATTTGTGTTTCCTCTGCAGATGAAGGTAGAAATTGTGTGTGAGCTGATGTGAATCCAGCAGAATGGATCAGTGTGAGGACAGAGAGGAGGGAGTCCCTCCCTCTAAAACCACTCTGAGTGGAGAACATGAGAACCAGACGAAAGATCAGAGGTGAGATCAACATCTATAACTGTCCATCACTTTTCTACATGTCTGAGCTCTCAACTCAACTCTAATCACTGCTCCTTCATTATTCACTGGAATCAACCTGAACCTGAACCCAGCTACAATTTGAAGGACAGTATCACTGAACATGAACAAAAACTAAGGTGAGTTGTTAGTGTCATGTCAAAAAAATAATGGTTTAATCCACAGAGAATTTAATTAACAATTGAACTAATTTAATCAGGTCCCATAAGAGAGCGGACTCTCTTGAACCTGGTCCCAGCTGTGTGTCCTACAAGAGTGACAATTCGATGGGTCACTATGTTGAATTTAAACAAGAACAGCCTTCTGCTACAAACAGGTAACCATATTTAAATCCGATAATAAATATTAATTCACTGTGTTTTAAACAGTTCTATTAAATCTCTGTACATGTTTAACCTTGAACTCCTGCAGCTTCTGCATTAATCAAATAGCATTCAATTCAACACTGTTTCTTTACAACTGATCTGTAAAAGTAACCAGGACGTTTATTCTGACATCAGAAAACTTTCTGTGTTGTGTTAAAGAACAAAGCAGCAGTTCAGACCAGAGACGCCTGAATCTGAACCTGGTCCCAGCTGTGTGTCCTTCAAGAGCGACGATTCGATGAGTCAATACATTGTTTTTAAACAAGAACATCCTTGTGCTACAGAGAGGTAAAATGTTAATGCAGCAACTTTCATCTCTCTTTCTCTTTGGGTTCAAGCTGTTCTGTCAGTTTGTGAAGTTGTAGAGATTATTCTGATCAGAACATTCGCTGCAGAAAACACTATCATTAACCCACTGTGTTGTGTTATGTTTGTGACGAGAACATACCTTGATTACAGATGGGGGAGACAATGTGAACTAATTGTTGATGATTCATTCACAGAATGAAGCAGCACAGTTTAAATGTTCTCAGTGGTCAGTCTGTTCATCAGCATCAAACACAGCTGGACTCCATATTTAAGGTCTGTACATGGACAACAACTACTTTCCATCATCTCCATGCTGCTCTTTGTAGACCAGTGGACTGTCAGTCTGTCCAACATGGATCTGATGTTTGTCTCCATGATTTCAGTCTGGTTCTCATTCAGATAGTTTTCTGTTCCAGCTGCTGGAGGACAACATTGTGACTTTTGTGAAGAAAGAGCTGAAGAGGATTCAGAGGGATCTGGGTCCAGATTACCCAGAATGCTTAGAGAGTTGGAGGGAGGATGAGGAGGTGTTGGAGGGTGAGGATGAAGAGCAGAGGAGGAGCAGCAGAGACGCATTTGTGAAGATCACACTGAACTTCCTGAGGAGAATGAAGCAGGAGGAGCTGGTTGATCATCTGGAGAGAAGTAAGAGAATTTCTATGAACATTGAACCTGATGAATGAATTAAACATTTGTCTCAAGAGATAGAACAAGATACAGTATAATCACTCATTCTATCGGGGAATTAAATATTGTAAATGTATTCACTAATCTATTTCATGTTTGCCCATTCAGGACGTGAAGCTGCAGTTTATCAACATGAACTTAAATCTAGTCTGAAGGAGAAGTTCCAGTGTGTGTTTGAGGGGATTGCTAAAGCAGGAAAGTCAACTCTTCTGAATGAGATCTACACAGAGCTCTACATCACAGAGGGAGGGACTGCAGAGGTCAATGATGAACATGAGGTCAGACAGATTGAAGCATCATCCAGGAAACTAGACAGACCAGAAACAACCATAAGACCAGGAGACATCTTTAAAGCCTCACCTGGAAGACATGGACCAATCAGAAGAGTGATGACAAAGGGAGTGGCTGGCATTGGGAAAACAGTCTTAACACAGAAGTTCACTCTGGACTGGGCTGAAGACAAAGCCAACCAGGACATCCACTTCACATTTCCATTGACTTTCAGAGAGCTGAATGTGTTGAAAGAGAGAAAGTTCAGCTTGGTGGAACTTGTTCATCACTTCTTCACTGAAACCAAAGAAGCAGGAATCTGCAGGTTTGAAGAGTTCCAGGTTGTGTTCATCTTTGACGGTCTGGATGAGTGTCGACTTCCTCTGGACTTCCACAAGACTGAGATCCTGACTGATGTTACAGAGTCCACCTCAGTGGATGTGCTGCTGACAAACCTCATCAGGGGGAAACTGCTTCCCTCTGCTCGCCTCTGGATAACCACACGACCTGCAGCAGCCAATCAGATCCCTCCTGAGTGTGTTGACATGGTGACAGAGGTCAGAGGGTTCACTGACCCCCAGAAGGAGGAGTACTTCAGGAAGAGATTCAGAGATGAGGAGCAGGCCAGCAGCATCATCTCCCACATCAAGACATCACGAAGCCTCCACATCATGTGTCACATCCCAGTCTTCTGTTGGATCTCTGCTACAGTTCTGGAGGATGTGTTGAAAACCAGAGAGAGAGGAGAGCTGCCCAAGACCCTGACTGAGATGTACATCCACTTCCTGGTGGTTCAGACCAAAGTGAAGAAGGTCAAGTATGATGGAGGATCTGAGACAGATTCACACTGGAGTCCAGACACCAGGAAGATGATTGAGTCTCTGGGAAAACTGGCTTTTCATCAGCTGCTGAAAGGAAACCTGATCTTCTATGAAACAGACCTGACAGAGTGTGGCATCAATATCAGAGCAGCCTCAGTGTACTCAGGAGTGTTGACACAGATCTTTAAAGAGGAGAGAGGACTGTACCAGGACAAGGTGTTCTGCTTCGTCCATCTGAGTGTTCAGGAGTTTCTGGCTGCAGTCTACATGATCCACTGTTACACCAACAGGAAGACAGAGGTGCTGGAGGACTTCCTGGGACAAAACTACAATGACTCAACTCTGGATGTCTTCCTGAACAGAGTCATGGAGAAATCCCTGCAGAGTAAAAATGGTCACCTGGACCTGATGGTTCGCTTCCTTCATGGCGTCTGTCTGCAGTCCAACCAGAGACTGTTAAGAGGTCTGCTGGGTCAGACAGAGATCAGTCCAGAAATCATCCAGAGAGCCATCAACAACCTGAAGGAGATGAACATGTCCAACATTTCTCCTGACAGAAACATCAACATCTTCCACTGTCTGATGGAGATGAACGACCTCTCAGTTCATCAGGAGATCCAAGAGTTCCTGAAGTCAGAGAACAGATCAGAGAAGGAACTCTCTGAGATCCACTGCTCAGCTCTGGCCTACATGCTGCAGATGTCAGAGGAGGTTCTGGATGAGTTGGACCTGAAGAAGTTCAACACATCAGAGGAGGGACGACGGAGACTGATTCCAGCTGTGAGGAACTGCAGAAAGGCTCAGTGAGTCCAGATGTAATTAACATCATGAATCAATTTAGATTTAGATTAGGTTTAGTTATTTAAATGTTAACTGTCATGTATTAGAGCTGTCTGTTTTAATAACATTTAATTAGACATCAATTGCCCATTTGTAATCTTTTCTAAATGTGCCTTAAAGCGACATTTTCCACATTTATATAATTTCAATCATGATGACTTTGTGGAGTCAGACATTAGATCAGATTACACTGACAGACTGTGTTGAAGAAACCTAAATGTAAGTCCATATATCTCCATTCCTTTGCAGATTAAAACACAACAAAATTTAAAGTCTGCAGATTTAAGAGAAACTGATGAGAGTTATTGTGTCATGTCAGATAAGAAGCTGAATCACTGATGTGAAAAACAAAATATCAAATAGGACTGATGGTCAATCAGTGGTTTATTACCGAACAACCAATCGATAAGCCAAAGTAAGAACTTGTTCCCCTTGTTGACTGGCGCTAATATCCCTTCAAACTCTCTCCCATTAGTTATGAACACCACCTTGACTTCTCTTCATTACCTTTGCACTTTATTTCCTTTCTTTCTCACTTTCCTCTCCCCTTTTTACTGTGATTGAGCCTTTCTTGATTCAGGTTCACAACATTAACACAGCACATCTATCTTTTACAGAATATCTGCATAACTTTCATGACAACAAATAGACTGCATTGCATTTATGAAACTATTCAAGTCATTTCACATAAAGTACACACATGAAATTATTAAAACACTAGAAATAACAGCAGTGTTGGCCTTCATGGTGATGAGATGATTTGGAGTGAGTGGCTCCAAACTGTTTGGATCATTCAAAGTCGGCTGTTCACAGAGTGTTGAGCTGAGTACACTTCTGACAGTCCTTATTTGTCGCACCCACCTCCACCTGCATGACTTGAATGTGGTGCATTGAAAATAAAATCACATTTTTTCTTTGCGAGGAAGGTTGTCAGTCTCTCAGCATCAACTTCCTTTAGAGCTGAGTTCAGTTCATTTTTAGCATCTAGTCCCATGATCACATTTGATTTGTCTGACTGTGCCTCTCAACGCAATGAAGCAACGCAGTCTGTTAATGAAGGAATTGGTTGACAGATCATCTAACATCTCCACATGAATTGCACAGGAGCAGAAACATGTAAAAAGCAGTCCATATCTTTTGTTTTCCTTAAGCCCTTGCCTAGTTATGAATGGGCCGAAATAGTCCATGCCATAATACAAAAAGGGAAGGGATGGTTCCAGTCGTTCTTTTGGGAGATCACTCATTTTCTGTCCTCCTACTGGTCTCCTGAGTTTACGACAGATCACACACTGATGAATGTAGGAAGAGACAGCTTGACTTAGTCCTGGAATCAAATATCCGTTGTATCGTATCTCATTTATGGTCAATCCCTTGCCTTGGTGTTTGACCATACCATGGTAGTGAGCGATTATCATTTTGGTGATGTTATGCTCTTTAGGAATGACTACTGGGTGTTTAACTGAGTCAGGAAGAGTTGAACTATGCAATCTTCCTGCAAGTGTCTTTATTTCTTCCTGATATGTTTGTGTTTGCAGATCTTTTATAAGCACAAGCTCTGCAGCTTGTCTTTCACCTACAGTAGAGTGCGTGTTCGTTTTGTCCTTTAGGATTCTGCGTCTGAGGCGTGCTAAAGCACTGACAGCCTTAGCCCAGGATGAAAACTTTGTCAGACGGTCTGTAAGTGCAAAGTTGTAGTCTTTTTAACTTCTGGATCTCCAACTGGACGGTCTTGAATCTCAGCTGCCAGAGGATTTATTTCCCTTTCACATAGAAACTTTGGACCTTTGAGCCAATTGGAAGATAGCAGGCCATCTACCGTTGTGCCCCTAGATGCACAATCTGCAGGGTTTTCATCAGTGGAGACATAAAACCACTGTTTCGGTGTTGTGCTGATGCAAATTCTTTGCACTCAGTTTGCAACGAATGTGTGAAATCTTCTTGCTTCATTATTTATATACCCCACAACAACTTTAGAGGCTGTCCAAAAGAACTCATTAACATCTGTGCAGTTTAGTTCATCTCTGAGCATGTTACTCACCACTACTGACACTGCTGCTGCCGTCAGCTCCAGTCTTGGAATGGTGATGACCTTTGTGGGAACCACACAAGACTTGCCCATGATGAAACTGCAGTGAAAATCACCACCTTTGTTTTTCAGTCTCAGGTAAGTACACTGTCCATAGCCTGTGGTGCTTGCATCTGAAAAATTCCGTAGTTCCCTTTTTACCACTTGTCCAAAATTGGCAGGCACATAGCATCTGTCTATCTGCACTTTCTTTAGATTAATAAGGTAATTTTTCCATTTCTCCCATCGTGTTTTCAATTGCTCAGGCAGCGGGTCGTCCCAACCACTACTGTGCCGACACATTTCCCAAGGAATCATATATTGATGCAACAGTGGATAATATCCCACATCGTGTGGGGGGCTCCTCTATTAGTGTCATGTTAAATGTGAAGGAATCTTTCTCTAGGTTCCAGTGAATGCCAAGTGCTCTTTCCGTTTGCATTTCACTGAAAACAAGGTTCTTTTCTTCGGTGTCCACAGCATGCTCTAATGGTGGTATACTGTTTACAACAGCGCTGCTGTTTGAGAGAAACTTATGTAGCCGAAGACCACCTTCAGCACATAACTGACGAGCCTCATGTGCCAACTGTATGGCCTTTTCCACTGTGTCCACATTCTTGCTATGAATTGAGCACCCAGTGGATAGGCATGACTGTTTTCCTTGGCTAAGTGTTTTAATCCATAATATGCACATCCCGGTGATGATGCTGCACCAAAGAGATGTACTGTCATCCTATATTCTTTTGGTTGCTTGCTCAGGTCTCCATTTTCCCACCATGAGAAGCGAAGATAGTCACAGTCATTCTCTTGCACTTTAAATTGATGAAACATTTTTTACCAAATCACACATCAGTGTTACTTTATGTTGTCTAAAACGTACAAGAATGCCTGTTAAGTTGTTGGTCATGTCTGGCCCTGTGAGAAGGTGTTCATTGAGGCTGGTTCCATTATGTTTGGCTGAGCAATCAAAAACAACACCCAACTTCTCTGGCTTCTTTGGATGATAAATGCCATGATGCGGTTTATACCATGTTTCACCGGGGATTCCATTTTCCTGGACTTCCTCTACATCACCTCTTTTGATTATGTCATCCATGTACTTGATGTTATCAACCTTATATTTTTCATTTTTGGAGAATTTTCTCCCAAGAGCACTGAGTCTGACCTTTGTAAGGTGTCTGTTGTCAGGCATATGTGGCCTCTCCTTAAAGGCTAATGGCATTACACAATATCCCTGTTAATTTTTCTTTATGCCAGCTTTAAGTTTGTCAAGGATGAGGATGAGATCATCTTGAGACTGTTTTGGCATTTTCACTGGCATCCATGAAATCTCTCTCTAATGCACGAACTGCATCAATGGGAGTTACTGGGGGGATGTCTTTTACAGCAATACAGTGACAAAGACTACCTGAATCAGGTGAAGATGCTGTACTGCCAACAATACTCCATCCTAACTCTGTACGCGCAACGTACCTTGTATGGTTTGCATTGGAAAGAGAGCTCTGGAACAACTATAACCTATCAGAAGACCTAATTCACAACTGAGTAGAGGCGGGATTTCATCCACAACTGGCGACAGGTGATCACAGAGTCTAGCTGTTCCACAGTTTGGTATGTGATCTCTGTTAACAGGTATACAGTCTTTTGTGTATGCATCAGGGAGTTGGATACGTGTTGCAGAGCTGTAACCCCTCACCTGCACCTTTGAACTTTACTTCCTTTCTTTCTCACTTTCCTCTCCCCTTTTCTTTGATTCAAGTTCACAGCATTAACACAGCACATCCAGTTCAACAGGATAAAGCAAATAAGACTATTTCAGAATAAAATAACAAATCACCTTAAATATACTTTAACAGTAAACTAAATCACATACTCTCAGTTATGAGTTATAGTCCTTTACAGTCTTCATTCATGTTAACATATTTTATATTTATGTATTATAACAGATTTTCTGGCTGTAGACTCTCAGAGAGTCACTGTGAAGTTGTGGCCTCAGCTCTGAAGTCCGACCCCTCCCATCTGACAGAGTTGGACCTAAGTAACAACTACAACCTGACGGATTCAGGAGTGAAACATCTGTGTGTTGGACTGAAGAGTCCAAACTGTAGACTGGAGACTCTGAGGTCAGTTCACTGAATGTTTTTATCACATAAACAGTTCTCTTGTCAGGATTGACAGATAGAAAATGGACCAGCAACAGTTGGTTTAAATGAAGGAGCATCATGTTGTTAATATCAGCAGGTGTCTCCTCAGTCATCGGTGGTCGGTCTGATCTCAAATCAGGACCAGTCTAGTGTTCACATGTACATTTAAAGAGTTATTGGAGTCAGGAATCATTCTTTCTGTTCATACTGTCTGTGGAGAAACTCATCAAGTCATTTCTTCCAGTGTAGTTGTGTTAGGAAGAGACCACTTTATTTTCAGTGTGGACAGTAGGAATTCTAAGAACTCTGTAATGTTCATCTGCCATGTGACTGTTGTTTGAAGACAGACTTGAAAATATGAACTTGTCCTTTAACATTTTAACGACACCAACCTACTGAGATACCAAATACAGGAAGAAGAAGGTCATGGAACCAATGAACTAATGAACAGTTTGTTTTCAACATGTGTGATTTGATATTGATCCTGTAATGAGAGACTTGACTGAGGTCAGCAGCATGTTATTGATGTGTGTTGACATGAATAGTTGTCTGAATGTTGTGTTGATGTTTGTATGATGTGTGTAGAAGGCTGACATTATGATGATCCACAATAACACAAAGACAAAGTCACTCTACTCATTTTAGAGAACAGCTCATTGATTAGGACGTAGTAATGTTGATCTGAACATTAAAACCTGAACACATCTGATTGATTATCAATGATTTTATTAACATATTTTATTCTTTATTCAGATTGAATCTCTGCAGGTTGTCAGAGATCAGCTGTGATTCTCTGACCTCAGCTCTGAAGTCCAACCCCTCCCATCTGAAACATCTGGACCCTAGTGACAACTACCTGATGGATTCAGGAGTAAAACATCTGTGTGGTTTTCTGAAGAGTCCAGACTGTAGACTGGAGACTCTGAGGTCAGGTTGCTGGATGTCTGTTACTATTGTGGATCTGATTTGTTTAATTACAAACTGAACTTAATTTATGTCCATACTGAACTTGAAGCTTCAGTTTTTAGTTCTAGCTTTATTTCCCTCTAGTTCATATTTTTCTCTTTTCTTTTCATTAATTTAGCCTGAAATCTCAAAATATTGTGTTTTTTTGCAAGAATTATAAAAGAAAAAAAGAAAACAAGTTTGTTTGTCAGTTTGTTGTCTACTAATGTTCATGTTAATCAGTCACATCTGTATCCAGAAACCAACACATACATACACAGATATCCTCACAGCATGGTATTGATGTGTCTTGACATGAATAGTTGTCTGAATGTTGTGTTGATCTTTGGATGATGTGTGTAGAAGGCTGACATGATGATGATTTACTAACATATTTTATTCTTTATTCAGATTGAGTTATTGCAGGTTGTCAGAGATCAGCTGTGATTATCTGGTCTCAGCTCTGAAGTCCAACCCCTCCCATCTGAAACATCTGGACCTGAGTAACAACAACCTTCAGGATTCAGGAGTGAAACATCTGTGTTGTTTTCTGGAGAGTCCAGACTGTAGACTGGAGACTCTGAGGTCAGTTCACTGGATGTCTGTTACTATTGTTGATCTGATTTGTTTGATTATAAACTGAAATTAATTTATGTTCATACAGAACTTCTACTCATACAGATGTAAATTCATCCTTGTCATATTTTCTCTTTTCTTGTCTTAAATTTAGTCTGTCACCTCAAAGATGAGTGTTAGTTCACAGTGTAGAAGGCTTACATGATGATGATCCACAATAACACAAGCACAAAGTCACTCTACTCATTGTAGAGAACAGCTCATTGATTAGGAAGTAGTAATGTTGAGCTGAACATTAAAACCTGAACACATCTGATTGATTATCAATGATTTTGTTAACAGCTTTTATTCTTTATTCAGATTGAGTTGGTGCAGGTTGTCAGAGATCAGCTGTGATTTTCTGGTCTCAGCTCTGAAGTCCAACCCCTCCCATCTGAAACATCTGGAGCTGACTAAAAACAAACTGAAGGGTTCAGATGTGAAGCAGCTTCTTGATCTTGTGAAGAGTCCAGACTGTAGACTGAAGACTCTGAGGTGAGTGGAGGGTTGGAGTCAGTTCATTCTTCTTTCAGTAGTTTTGTACTAGACACAGAATCTAAAGTGTTTCCTGGAAACCTGCTGCTGTTTTCTTCAGAGATGCTGTCAGAGGAGAATGGAGACAGACTGGACAGAAAGACAGAGACAACAGTCAGACAATCAGATCATCCTGAAGCTTGTTGTGTTGATGTTTTCAGAAAATAAATGTGGATTCCAGCTGACAGCCTTACTAGATGAATAGAGACAGTGGTCCTCATTCATCAGATCTGATCTCAGACTCTTTGTTCTCTCACTTCAAAACTAAACAACTGATCCGTTTCATCTTTGTCACAGCTCTGAGATCAGTCTGACTGAAACCTGTAAATCACAGAACCATCATTACATTTAGTAACCATGTGGTCTTTCTACAGAGCAGAACCTCTGCTGAGGTCCAGTCATCACATCTGTATCTCTGTCATTAGTTTCATCAGATATCTTCAATGTTTCTTAGTCAGCTGATGCTTCAGAAACACATGAGATGTTCATCAACACACTCAGACTCTTTATTGAAATGGAACAGCTGGAAATCCATCACTAAAGTGTTTGTGCAGTAATGAAGCGTTGATGAGTCTCAGCAGTTTATTTCCTCTGTGGACTTGAGAGAAATGTGCAGAGGAAACAGACTTGATGCTAAAAGTCTGTGCAGGTCTGTGAGCTTCCAGCTCCAACACGTTAACATGAAGCTGAAAGGAAGCTGGCTGAGCTCCACAGCTGCTCTTTATACTGGATGTGCTGCATCACTGACTGACACCTGATGAAAAGAGTCTCTGGAAACACTAAATCATCTCCTCTCTTCTTTCTTCTTCTCCCTTCAGATGTTTGCCATTGTTCTAAACAGGACGGTATGTGAGCTGAGAGAAGATGAGCTGAGTCCTGATGATCCAGAGGTTGAATCAGCAGCAGCTTGTGTGTAGAGAGACTCTGATTGGACCATGTTACTGGGAGATGGAGTCAAGAGGAGAGCTTCATCCACATGTTTCTCCATTTGACATCATCGTCAGAGCTGCAACTAACAGAACCAACAAATAAATAAATAAATGATTCAGACACCAACATATTCTATGTAGATGTAAAGTTCCAGCATCAACAATTCTTTCTGTTGTTTCTTGTTGCTGATTGTGTATATATTTGTCCCATCTGTATTGTAATTTGTGTCATGTGGTTGTCATTTTACAGTGTATCTTTGTTGTCATATGGTTGTAAAGTAAAATATCTCCTGGTTGTAGTTTTTACACCACGTCTCCTGCCTGTCATTATTACTAAGTTTCATTTCCTCTCTGTAATCATCAGAGAGTAGTAAACACTTTTACACAGTTTAATATTATCTGTATTCACATATAGAGTCATTATTAGACTGATGAACATTAGAGCTACAATACTGCAGTAGATGAGTGAACATCGGTTATTGGATGTGGACAGTTGTAGTTACTGGCAGTGACCACTGGAGGGCAGTGATGGTTCTAGTTTCTGGGTTTGGATCATTGTAAAACATTTATTGTGTGTGTTGATTAAATCTAGATCCTGTGTGACAGTCCGTTTGATCCAGTCCCTCTGACACGTTCCAGGTCAGTAAGAATATCCAGCTAGTCCCAGTGTTCAGAGAGACTGAGGTTGGCTCCTATTTTGGACCTTTTCAACATATTTCCTCTTCTTTGCATTGGCCAAAGAATGTGTGGCTCATTCTGCTACAATACAAACAAAGTGGAAAAGCTCAGAAGTCCTGAGCCTCGTTGTGTGTTGCAGACAGCCTTAATTATGATAAACTCTAATGTACAATTCTGACAACGTTTGAACTCCTACCAGAGGAGTAGTGACAACAATTCAGACACTTAACACTCCCCCATAAGATTCACCTTCCTCTATGTTCCACCATAAACTAAGAACAGTTTGCTCACTCAGAAGCAAGGGGTATGATTCTCACTTGGACTAGGAGAGGTCCTGGGTTCTGATCCTGGACGAGTGCCCATTTATGTTACAACCCCGACTCGAGGGCCACAGCATGAAGTGGAAACACCTGACAGAGTTACAACAATAAGAGTTAATTCATTAAAAAGAAAAAGGTGACAGGTGAGACATAGTGATCATCACCTTAGGCCTCTTCAAGGCCCTTTATTCACATCCTCTCAGGTGAAGCTGGTTAAGATGATTAATCACAAACCACAGAAATAAAACACTCCAGTCCTGCAGAGGGGCTGAACAACTCATTATTTTTAGATATAACACTGCAAACTATGTTTTCCTACAACATGGAAACTGTCACATGAGTGTTTCTAGAAGTCATCAGTTAATCTCATGTGTATTTATGAGGAGGAACAAACTGAATCCTTCACAGCAGACAGCTTTGTTGGACTGAGGATTTATTCAGATCATTTAGTAAAAACACCACATGTAGTAAAATACTCCAGTCCTGCACTGACCATCAGTATCATCAAGAAAATGAACTAAAAGAATCAAAACTAAACGTGCAGGAGCAAATTATTTTATGAGTGTATGTCATAAAACTAGGCTGATCCCTCGTTCCAGTTTACTATCACTTTCACCAGCGCTGTGTCGCAGATCTTTTTCTCCGTGTAAACCTCCGTCTGAAGGTAAAGTCAGCTGTTTCTAATGTTTTCTGTTTGTTCCAGGAGTGGCACTGCAGCACAGGAACACCAAAGTCACTCCCTCAGGTGGTGCTCTCAACTTAGAGGTTCTCACAGGTTCTTTACCAGCCTTCAACACCACACCAAAGTCAACAACTGACAGGTTTCAAGGCAAGAAGACGTCAACAAGGTGCACCACTGCTTCACCTCATGCATGTGCTGCTGTGACCAAGGTTAGAGAGCAGCCACAGCTGAAGCTTTTTGTTGGATTGTGTAGACAAGAACCAGAACATACAGCTGCTGTGACGGTTCCTACCAGGCGAACAAGACTGCAGGCGAAGAGAAGAAGCTTCAGTCAAGATTCAAACGCTTCAGAGCTAAGAATGACTGGAGTCTTGATAAATGCACATCATCAGATGCAGACAGAACCTTAAAGTTTGATGTTTTTGATTGTAGAAGAGCCTTTTATGCCTCTTAGAGGGTCTGAAAATTAGAACTGAATTGTTGTATATATTTATTATGACTTGAATAAAATGTCATTCTCTAGTCTGAAGAATGTGGTGAACTCCTAGTGTTTGAATGTCTACACACAAACTGAAGTCAGTAATCAATGTCTCCTAGAAAGACACTGTTGAAGGACTCAGTGATGACTCGCTGTCTCGTCCTGGCTCCACCTTTCTTCTCCTCTTCAGACAGACTTCAGCGGCTCACACATTTATACAGCTGTAGTTCACATATGAGTGACAGGCAGAAGGATCAATAGTACCAACCCTGAACATGTTCAGTCTGGTAAATTGTGTTTGTCTCCCTCTGGTGGTAAAGTTATGAACTGCATGACACCAGTTCAGTAAACACACTGTATGTAAAAGACATGAGGTATTTATAATCATCAATACTACAGCCCTCCAGTAACTTACAACTGTCCACATCCAATAATACTGATGTTCACAGTGATGTTACATGTTTACTGGAGTATTTTAGCTCTAATGTTTAGTCTGATAATGATGGTCTATATGTGAACAGATGTTACACTGAAAGAAACACTTACAGTATGTCAGCAGAGACTCATGACGTTGCTGTTCTCATAAACTCCTCCCTGAAAACTTCCATTAAAATTTCACTTCAACAAATGTGGTGCAGCAGGAAGTTTTAATCTAAACATTTACATTTTCAAACCTCCATCTGAAGGTAAGATCTGCAGTTTCTAATGTTTTACTCTTTATTAATATCATGTCAGCAGCTTAGTTTCAGCAGAAATCTGTTTGATAGTTCACATTAACTGAGTCAGAGCTGAAAGTCTAAGATCAGGACGAAGCAGCAAACTAAAAGTCTAAACCAACTTCCTTATATTCACCAGAGTTTTTACACTAGTCAGTTTCTGATGTGTCTATTTAATCATCCACCTCCTTTAGAACTGAAGAAGCTACTTGGACTAATTGTCTTCAAGAAAGTCCTCTTGTCCTTGTTTCAGTGTTTTTGGATAAATCATGACCTGGATAACTGAGAACTTTCACAGACGTATCTAGAATGTTGTTTTCTCTGGTTTTCAAAGTCCATGTGTTGGTGAAACTTTGTTAGCACAGATTTGAACTTTGTTTGGTTAAAGTCCATAACTACAATAAAGAGTCCATCGTTAGGAGCTTCCTGACTTCATCTACTGGACTGATAATAGAAGAACAGAAACTGATGACAGCATCTCTGTGGTCTGACTTCACATGACACTGATATGAAATAGAAAATAAGAATCAGTCACAGGAGGAACAGCTGATGTTTTTACAGCAGAAATTATGTTAAGGATTTGATGTTCAGGTGAATGATTTGTGTTTCCTCTGCAGGTGAAGGTAGAAAGTGTGTGTGAGCTGATGTGAATCCAGCAGAATGGATCAGTGTGAGGACAGAGAGGAGGGAGTCCCTCCCTCTAAAACCACTCTGAGTGGAGAACAGCATTTTAAACAACAACATTTATCTGAGAAAAGGTAAGATAATGTTATAAGAAGTACAGAAGTCAGTGAGCGCCCCCTTGTGTTCAGTCAGGTTTTCAGCTGGTCTCAGTGGTCCAGTTGTTCCACAGTGATCTGCTCTTTCTAGTTTTTATAGCAGCTTCAGTAACTGTGAGATAATGTTTTTCATGTTTGTCTCCTAGGAGTCATCACAGAGAAGAATCTGACGACTTTAAACCTGAACCCAGCTGTGTGTCTATGAAGAGTGATCGATCAAAGGATGACCTCATTAACTTTAAAAGACAAGAACCCTCAACTGTGAAGAAGTAAAGAAATAATAACCGTCTTCTGGAGTTTATATGTGAAATATTATGTTCATTGTGTGAAGCTTCAGAATTTGTTGGACTTGTTGAATGTTGATAATTAGTGAATTTCTCTCAATCCATCAGGAAGCAGCTGAAACCTGAACCCAGCTGTGTGTCTATGAAGAGTGATCACTCAAAGGATGACCTCATTAACTTTAAAAGACAAGAACCTTCAACTGTGAAGAAGTAAGTTATGAATTAATGTAAAATTAACATCATGGTCAGATGTACTTCTGAGTAAATCCTGCTACTATAGAGCCACAATACGTCTCTCCTGAACTAACTGTGGAAAATTCATGTTTTCATCATCGACTGGTAAAACAAGCAGCACCTTTAGACTAGGTTACTGTGTGATGTCAGAGGCTTTCTAGGTTTATGTATGTGATAATATTCCAGTTGGACTTTAAGTTAAGTTTCATTTGTTGATTGTTTAAATCTGATAAACTGAGGATTTCTCTTCATCTACCAGGATACAACAGAAACCAGACTCACAAGAACCAAAACATGAACCCAGCTCGAAGAAGAGAAATTCGTTGTTTAATTTTAAAAGGAAATTATCTGCTTCAATGAAGTAAGACATTAATTAATTTACAAAGTCGCTGATTTTGTGGTAAAGTGATAAAATAACGGCTGTTTGGAAAGTCAGATGATTGAGACATGTGGACTTTCTGTGATCCTCAGTCATCAGGTTTAGAATTGATCAGTGGTTTCTCCTCTTTATTAATGTCACAGTAGAGATTATTCTGATCAGAACATTCACTACACAACACACTATCATTAACTCTCTGTGGTTTATGTTTGACAGGAAAAACAAACATTGATTACAGATGGTGGAGACAATAATGTAGACTAATTGTTGATTATTCATTCACAGGGTGGAGCAGCAGAGTTTAAATGTTCTCAGTGATCAGTCTGTTCATCAGCCTCAAACACAGCTGGACTCCATATTTAAGGTCTGTACATGGACAACAACTACTTTCCATCATCTCCATGCTGCTCTTTGTAGTGGACCAGTGGACTGTCAGTCTGTCCAACATGGATCTGATGTTTGTCTCTATGATTTCAGTCTGGTTGTCATTCAGATAGTTTTCTGTTCCAGCTGCTGGAGGAAAACATTGTCACTTTTGTGAAGAAGGAGCTGAAGAAGATTCAGAGGGATCTGAGTCCAGATTACCCAGAATGCTTAGAGAGTCAGAGGGAGGATGAGGAGGTGTTGGAGGGTGAGGATGAAGAGCAGAGGAGGAGCAGCAGAGAGGCATTTGTGAAGATCACACTGAACTTCTTGAGGAGAATGAACCAGGAGGAGCTGGTTGATCGTCTGGAGAGAAGTAAGAGGATTTCTATGAACATTGAACCTGATGAATGAATTAAACATTTACTAATGTCTCAAAAGATGGAACAAGTAAATGTATATTCACTCATTCTTTCAGTAAATGTTGGAAATCTATTCACTGATCTTATTTGTTGTTTGTTTATTCAGAACGTTTTGCTCCAGTTTGTCGACGTGAACTTAAATCTAGTCTGAAGGAGAAGTTCCAGTGTGTGTTTGAGG
Organism: Mugil cephalus; assembly: GCF_022458985.1. Lineage (NCBI taxonomy): Eukaryota > Metazoa > Chordata > Actinopteri > Mugiliformes > Mugilidae > Mugil > Mugil cephalus. The sequence continues at coordinate 12,931,119 of NC_061792.1, read as the reverse complement.
GGATTGCTAAAGCAGGAAACTCAACTCTTCTGAATGAGATCTACACAGAGCTCTACATCACAGAGGGAGAGACTGCAGAGGTGAATGATGAACATGAGGTCAGACAGATTGAAACAGCATCCAGGAAACTAGACAGACCAGAAACAACCATCAGACCAGGAGACATATTTAAAGCCTCACCTGGAAGACATGGACCAATCAGAAGAGTGATGACAAAGGGAGTGGCTGGCATTGGGAAAACAGTCTTAACACAGAAGTTCACTCTGGACTGGGCTGAAGACAAAGCCAACCAGGACATCCACTTCACATTTCCATTGACTTTCAGAGAGCTGAATGTGTTGAAAGAGAGAAAGTTCAGCTTGGTGGAACTTGTTCATCACTTCTTCACTGAAACCAAAGAAGCAGGAATCTGCAGCTTTGAAGAGTTCCAGGTTGTGTTCATCTTTGACGGTCTGGATGAGTGTCGACTTCCTCTGGACTTCCACAACACTGAGATCCTGACTGATGTTACAGAGTCCACCTCAGTGGATGTGCTGCTGACAAACCTCATCAGGGGGAAACTGCTTCCCTCTGCTCACCTCTGGGTAACCACACGACCTGCAGCAGCCAATCAGATCCCTCCTGATTGTGTTGACATGGTGACAGAGGTCAGAGGGTTCACTGACCCCCAGAAGGAGGAGTACTTCAGGAAGAGATTCAGAGATGAGGAGCAGGCCAGCAGCATCATCTCCCACATCAAGACATCACAAAGCCTCCACATCGTGTGTCACATCCCAGTCTTCTGCTGGATCTCTGCTACAGTTCTGGAGGATGTGATGAAAACCAGAGAGAGAGGAGAGCTGCCCAAGACCCTGACTGAGATGTACATCCACTTCCTGGTGGTTCAGACCAAAGTGAAGAAGGTCAAGTATGATGGAGGATCTGAGACAGATCCACTCTGGAGTCCAGAGACCAGGAAGATGATTGAGTCTCTGGGAAAACTGTCTTTTGATCAGCTGCTGAAAGGAAACCTGATCTTCTATGAATCAGACCTGACAGAGTGTGGCATCGATATCAGAGCAGCCTCAGTGTACTCAGGAGTGTTGACACAGATCTTTAAAGAGGAGAGAGGACTGTACCAGGACAAGGTGTTCTGCTTCGTCCATCTGAGTGTTCAGGAGTTTCTGGCTGCAGTCTACATGATTCACTGTTACACCAACAGGAAGACAGAGGTGCTGGAGGACATCCTGGGAAGAAACTACAATGACTCATCTCTGGATGTCTTCCTGAACAGAGTCATGGAGAAATCCCTGCAGAGTAAAAATGGTCACCTGGACCTGATGGTTCGCTTCCTTCATGGCGTCTGTCTGCAGTCCAACCAGAGACTGTTAAGAGGTCTGCTGGGTCAGACAGAGATCAGTCCAGAAATCATCCAGAGAGCCATCAACAACCTGAAGGAGATGAACATGTCCAACATTTCTCCTGACAGAAACATCAACATCTTCCACTGTCTGATGGAGATGAACGACCTCTCAGTTCATCAGGAGATCCAAGAGTTCCTGAAGTCAGAGAACAAATCAGAGAAGAAACTCTCGGAGATCCACTGCTCAGCTCTGGCCTACATGCTGCAGATGTCAGAGGAGGTTCTGGATGAGTTGGACCTGAAGAAGTTCAACACGTCATGGGAGGGACGACGGAGACTGATTCCAGCTGTGAGGAACTGCAGAAAGGCTCAGTGAGTCCAGATGTGACTAAGATTATCAAATTCAGTTGATGAGAAAGAAAAGTCGCAGATATTCACATTTTAAACATTGGGACTGTTGATTTAGGCCTTGATTGGTTGTTAATCTCCTTCAGCTGAATACGTGTAGAGTGAGAGATGAAGCACTAAATCATCTCCTCTGTTATTTCTTCTTCTCTCTCCAGATGTTGGCCATTGTTCTAAACAGGACGGTATGTGAGCTGAGAGAGGATGAGCTGAGTCCTGATGATCCAGAGGTTGAATCAGCAGCAGCTTGTGTGTAGAGAGACTCTGACTGGACCATGTTACTGGGAGGTGGAGTCAAGAGGAGAGCTTCATCCACATGTTTCTCCATGTCAGACCAGTGGTGTAGTCTATGTGATACGCAGGTAAACGCTGTATATCCACTAGAAAAGCTCCTGAATTGTCGTCTAACCGCTGAAAAACACACAACGATACGTATTAGCCTGGTTTAGTGACACAACTTCACTTTCCCGTTCATAAATGGACCTTCTCTGTGTTACCAAGCGTTCACTTTTGGACCATGGGGGCTTCCGTCAAGCGTGACGTGGACCCGACGTTAACTACCAAGGAAGCAGTGAAGTTGTGCGGCGGGAACGAATCGACAACTTGAACTGGTCCAACGCTCGTCAGTGGAGAAGGAATGTGGAGAAAAAACAATGAGAAGAAAGAAAAGGAAGCCCAGTGACACTATTTGAGATGGTAGGGAAGGAGAGCTGATGACGCTGTCGTCCTACCTGGTAAGTGGAGCTCATGTATGTTAGAATAATAGTCACCACTATTGGAACAGCAGCTGATTGGCTCATTGAATTCTACCTAAAACTAGTCACTGGTGGTTTGTTTGAAATCAAGGAGCTGCTGCTGCTGCTGCTCTGTGTGTGTGTTTGTGTAGATGAGAACTGGACCTGGCCAGCCTTGTGGAGTGAGAGTCAGGAGAGGGAATTTAAAAACAGGCCTCCTTGGTTAGAGCGGAGAAATGGAAAGTTAGGGAAACATTAGACGACATTTAAAGCTGCTAGAAACAGTTTAAATGTACAAAGTTAACGCTGTGTTCAAATGTTAATGTAGTTCATTCAGAAAGTTGTTCATAAAAATGAAGTGAATTCATTGTCGTCTCATTAATTAAGGCCCCATGTTCACCATTAAATGACTGATGTGTTGGATATAGTTGAGTTTTTCCTCCTTTTGTCTAGTTTTCAGGCCTTTTCTTCTCCATGGCTGAAGATTGTAAACAGTTCATTAATAGTTGTGTCTCTGTTCAGCAGGTCTTAATGCTAATATAGATACAAAAAGGACAATAATGGATCATAATGTTCATTACTGATGTTGTTGTTTACCTCCAGGTTGTGTATCTGCACTGCAACAAAAATCCACTGGCGTCCTCACAGAGGAAAGGGCGTCAAACATCTGAGGAGTGGGTGTCCTTTAAAATCCAGTCCTCAAAACACAAACCACAAACAGCTCTAGGCCCCTTTTTCTTTATTTCAAACTTATTTGTCTTGTCACTGTCTGTTCAGTGGTTAATTAAAGCCCAAAGCTGTTTCATGTCTTTTTATACATCTTGTGTTGCTTCCAACACATTTACATTCAGATAATACATAACCAGTCTTTCATGACCTCAGTTATGTGTGGATCCAGACTTTATGCATTAATGAGCCTGGTGGTTCTTGTGTGGGGCCTTTTTTGGAGCAGCGCTGCTCTGGGGGGGGCTGCAGGACAGATGTTGCTCCAGGACGGGGGTGTACGAGGCTGGGAGGGGAACAGTCAGAGTATACCCACTAGAATAAACTAGACTACACCACTGTTTAAGACCATTAACAGAACTATAACCACTTTATTCTAACAGTACCAACACATGAAGTCCAGTTCCTCTTGAATTATTCAGACACATTAAAAACAAAAACAAATATCCTGTTTTAAAGTTGCCAACATCAACAATCCTTCCTTTTCTTTCTTGATAATAATTATGGAAAAAATGGAGCGATACAAGTAAAACTAATCTCAGTCTCTGCCCAAATTCAGTATGTTTATCCCATCTAGTGGCCACAAAGTGTAACTATAGTGCGATGAGTGTAAAGCAAGCTATAGAGAAAAAACAAAACAAATTTTTTCTCTATAGCTCTGGAAACAACCTGAAGGATTCAGATTTTGAAGCAGCTTCTTGATCTTGTGAAGAGTCCAGACTGTAGACTGAGACTCTGAGGTGAGTGAGGGTTGGAGTCATTTAAAATACTTAACACACATAATACCACTCCTAACAAAAAAAAGACAACACAGGAATATAGAAACCTGCCACATCAACATCCTTTCTGATGTTTCCTCATTGTTGGCATTCTCACGTCTGTCTTTACTTGTTTGTCTCCGTTCAGTAGATTCCAGCGTCTTAGAACAGTTGTTTTCATCAAATCATCATTTCAGAAGCTTTAATCTGCAGATGATTAAAGATGATTCATTAATGTACAGCAGGCCAGAGTCATTTTTTAGAGTTGGTTTTTGGTTGTTTGTGTTTTTCGAGGAAATTTTGGTAAATAACAGATTATGTTTTAGGAAATTATGAGTCAGAGTTCAATGAAATGACCTGGAAAACAGATTACTTGTCAAATAAAGTGTCAGAATAAATATAGTTAATTCCAAATAAAAAATCTTTGATATTTCCTTTGGTACAAACTCCAATAAAAAATGTGGAAACAAACAACTGTGTCATTGTCATTGACAAAACTGTAGAAAAATATCAATGTATTATTGGATGTGGACAGTTGTAGTTACTAGCAGTGACCACTAGAGGACAGTGATCGTGGATGCCTTACAGTTCACTTTACCACCACCAGAGGGAGACAACTCTCCATCACAGGTCATTTAAACATTGATTTGAATCTATGGTTTAAGAAGAGAAGATTTTTACTCAAAGAGTCTTATTTAGTTTCTTAAAATAAACATAACCAGTTCCATAAAGGCCACAATACACTATTAAACAAATAAAACACCAAACAACATATTACAACAACAGAAGCTCAACAGATGAACATAGTCATCATCTTACTGTGTCTCCACTTTCACTTCATCATTCAAGGACCGTTCAGGGACAATATGATATTTAAGCTTTTATTTAGACCTTCACCTTTAGCCTGACAGTGGTTCACTGCTGTACACTACGTCTGTTCCTAATATTTTTTAAAAATTTTTCTCCCACTGTATCTACCTGTCACTGACGTCATGTTGTCGACTCCCCTTGCATTTCAACTGTTTAAACCCCCAAATCCCATCAATAATATACTGAAAAATTTTTACTGAATATTTATGAATGAAAGCAAGTTTTTAGATATAACACTGAAGGCCATGTTTTACTACAACATAGAAATTATTAGATGAGAGTTTCCCGAAGCCGTCAGTCAACATTATGTCTGTTTATGATGAGGAGGAACCAAACTGAATCCTTCGCAGCAGACAGCTTAGTTACACTGAGGATTTATTCACATCATTTACTTCAGTAAAAGCACCAGACTGTAGTAAAATACTCCAGTCCTGCATTGACAATCTGTGTTAACATGAAAATGTGGTTATAGTATCAAAAGGGAAGCACTTCCTGTGACATATTATCATAATTATCAGCATTAATGTTGTAATTTGTGTAATTATTATTAAACTGGTATATTCAAACTGAAACCTGAACACACTGATACAGAAACAACAACAGACATGTTGGACGGATAAAAATCTTCTCCTGTCTAACCTGTTCTATCACTGTCACAGGTAAAACCTCACCTCATTCCTGAAGTATAGCTCACCTGTTCAGTTTCCTTGTTGGAGTGGAGTCTTCTTCATCTCTCTGGACTGGTTAAATAAACTGTAAGTTTGATTTGTTTAAAGCTTTAACTTTGTCATCAGTAACTTTAATGTTCGTTTCTGCTCTGTAATGTTTGTAGAAGATTTTCCCACTTCTTATTTCATTATTAAGTTTTATCACTCTGTTTGAAGATCAGCCCTACTTTATTATTAGATAAATGATTCACTGGAATCAAACAGTACGATGATCAGATTAAATTAAATGATTAAATCTTCATTAATCTGGATCCAGCCTCAGATTTAAGTCTAAAGTTACTTTCACTTTCACCACGTTGTGTCACAGATCTTTTTCTCTGTGTAAACTCTGTCTGAAGGTGTGAAGGTTTATTATGTTTAACTGTTCAACATCAGTAACAACATAACAACACTTTAGAAATAGTTCACGTTAACTGAGACGGAGCTGAAAATATAACGTCGGGATGAAGGAGGAAACTATAAATCTATCCGCCATTTTGTGTCTGTCTGTGTGTGAGCATGAAACAGCTGTGTCTCGGGAGCGCGCATTAATTCAGGTGAACGGACGTCACTCCGCTTCAGTTTGATCTAGTTTAGATGATTTATTCGTCATGATAACAACGTGTTTCCCCAATAACATTTCTGATGAAGAACCTTCATAATATTCACCAGAATATTATTTCACATGATATTAAGTGTTTATTTATTCAAAATAAAATGTGATAGTAGGACAGAGACGATCGATTATACTCCTCTCTCCTCCTCTCATCAGAGAATAGCACTTTTACAAAATTATTATTATTATTGTTATATATCATCTGTATTCACATCTTTTTGTCCTAACACCCCTAAAAATAAGAATGTTTTTTAAAAGTTGTGTATATGATAAGATGACCCACAAACTTAGCACAATAGTAGAAAGTATTTGGTTTAATAAATAGAATGATGTTGTCTCTTGTTGCAGGGCTTTATTAACCTTCATATCTTTAAGTTTGTTGTGCACTTATTGTTCCTACTCACTGCTTGAATGTTGCTTATTCTATGTTTCTGTATTTGGATGTTTGAATACTGTTTCTTTGTGTCTATCTACTGTTGTATTCATCTCTGTCTTTCTGTAAAGTGTCCTTGGGTGACTTTAAAGGCGCTTCTTAAATAAAATGTGTTATTATTATAAAATGTATTATAAAGCTCTGACCCTAGAATCTCCCCTGGATGTGATGTAGTTACTGACAGTGACCACTGGAGGCAGTTTAAATAGTTTAAACATATTTATTGTCTGTGTCATTAAATGATCTCCATGTTGTTCATCTTTTCTCCGTCACAGTTATTTGAACAGTCACTGATGTTTTGAATTTATTTCTACAATATGACATAGAAAGATGTTTACACAGTATTTTAATATGACCGAAATATTCTATTAAATATTAAAATACTAAACTAAACATTACAGGTAGTTAACTTCAGTTTATCATTCAGAGAGCATTCAGGGAAAATGGGACATTAATGTTGGTTTTCTTGCTGTTCACTGTTTCAGCACTAAATCCCGTCAGTGACCTGTTTGATCTGGAGTCAGTCACTGAATATTTATGAATGAAAGGCATCGTAATGTGTTTTTCAGCTGCACATTGATGCAGATTGTCTTTTCCTACAACACAGAAACGATTAGACGAGTGTTTCCAGAAGGAAATCAATGAATATTATCTGTTTATGTGATTATAAATGTTTCTAGGTTCAGATCATTTTAAAATCCTTAGATCACCTGTGTTCATCTTATAATTCATTATATAATGTCTCTGTCATCTTTTTGTTTTCTTTTAAATGAAATAAACCATTATTAGTGACAGATAACTCCGTCATCTGTCACCTAATGCGCCTCTTGAGTCAGGTCATAACTGTTATTATTTTTTTGTAAATGTCATCATCTGCTGGTTGTGACCAGAATATTCTGTTAGAAATGAAAATGCTAAAGAAGAACACATCAACAGAGGATGAACAGATGAACTTCTGTGTGTTCAGACGTTTTTGTCATTTTTGTGTGGAGAGGGAATTGTTGGATTTGTTTCAGGACTGGTTAAATAAACTGCAAGTTTAGTTTTAAACTTTAAACTTTGTTTTCAGTAACTTTACTCTTAGTTTCTGCTCTGTAATGTTTGTAGATGAAGTTTCAATCTGTGTTTAACTGCTTTTCACTTCTGCAGCTTCATGACTCAGTTTACTGGACTGATAGTAGAAAAACAACAACTGATAGTAGAAGACAGAAAGTGGACTCATAAGAACAGCATCTGATATGAAACAGAAAATAAGAACCAGTCACTGGAGGAGCAGCTGATGTTTTTACAGCAGAAATGATGTCAAGGATTTGAATGATTTGTGTTTCCTCTGCAGGTGAAGGTAGAAAGTGTGTGTGAGCTGATGTGAATCCAGCAGAATGGATCAGTGTGAGGACAGAGAGGAGGGAGTCCCTCCCTCTAAAACCACTCTGAGTGGAGAACAGCATTTTTAAACAACAACATTTATCTGAGAAAAGGTAAGATAATGTTATAAGAAGTACAGAAGTCAGTGAGCCCCCCCTTGTTTCAGTCAGGTTTTCAGCTGGTCTCAGTGGTCCAGTTGTTCCACAGTGATCTGCTCTTTCTATTTTTTAAATAGCAGCTTCAGTAACTGTGAGATAATGTTTTTCATGTTTGTCCCCTGGGAAATCCATCACAGAGAAGAATCTGACGACTTTAAACCTGAACCCAGCTGTGTGTCTATGAAGAGTGATCGATCAAAGGATGACCTCATTAACTTTAAAAGACAAGAACCCTCAACTGTGAAGAAGTAAAGAAATAATAACCGTTTTTTCTGGAGTTTATATGTGAAATATTATGTTCATTGTGTGAAGCTTCAGAATTTGTTGGACTTGTTGAATGTTGATAATTAGTGAATTTCTCTCAATCCATCAGGAAGCAGCAGAAACCTGAACCCAGCTGTGTGTCTATGAAGAGTGATCGATCAAAGGATGAACTCATTACCTTTAAAGGACAAGAACCCTCAACTGTGAAGAAGTAAGTTATAAATTTAAAATTAACATCATGGTCAGATGTACTTTTGAGTAAATCCTGCTACTATAGAGCCACAATACGTCCTGAACTAACTGTGGAAAATTTATGTTGTCATCATCGACTGGTAACACAAGCAGCACCTTTAGACTAGGTTACTGTGTGATGTCAGAGGCTTTCTGGGTCTATGTATGTGATAATATTCCTGTTGGACTTTAAGTAAAGTTTCATCTGTTGATTGTTTAAACCTGATAAACTGAGGATTTCTCCCCTTTAACCAGGAAACAACAGAAACCAGACTCACAAAAACCCCACAACGTAAAACCCAGCTCTATGATGAGAGATTGGTTGTTTAACTTTGAATGGCTGTTACCTTCCTTCGTGAAGTAAGATATAAATTCATTTAAATCATCACTGACAGATATGAACAGAACTAGTCTTCTATATCTGTCATTTTATGACTCAGAGGAAAACAGTTCAGCAGAGACGAGACGTTTATGAAACTAGTTCATGTACAAAAAAATCAGATGACTGAGACATGTGGACGTTCTGTGATTCTCAGTCATCAGGTTTAGAATTGATCAGTGGTTTCATCTCTTTATTAATATCACAGTAGAGATGATTTATTTATGACACAACACACAATCATTAACTCTTTATGATTGTGAGGAAAAACAAACATTGATTACAGATGGTGGAGACAATAATGTGAAATAATTGTTGATGATTCATTCACAGAGTGAAGCAGCAGAGTTTAAATGTTCTCAGTGATCAGTCTGTTCATCAGCATCAAACACAGCTGGACTCCATATTTAAGGTCTGTACATGGACAACAACTACTTTCCATCATCTCCATGCTGCTCTTTGTAGACCAGTGGACTGTCAGTCTGTCCAACATGGATCTGATGTTTGTCTCCATGATTTCAGTCTGGTTGTCATTCAGATAGTTTTTCTTTTCCAGCTGCTGGAGGACAACATTGTGACTTTTGTGAAAAAGGGAGCTGAAGAAGATTCAGAGGGAATCTGAGTCCAATTGCCCAAAAATGCTTAGAGAGTCAGAGGGAGGATGAGGAGGTGTTGGAGGGTGAGGATGAAGAGCAGAGGAGGAGCAGCAGAGACGCATTTGTGAAGATCACACTGAACTTCCTGAGGAGAATGAAGCAGGAGGAGCTGGCTGATCGTCTGCAGAGAAGTAAGAGGATTTCTATGAACATTGAACCTGATGAATGAATTAAATATTTACTAATGGAACAAGAGATGGAACAAGATACAGTATAATCACACATTCTTTCAGGAAATGGTGGAAATATATTTACTGATCTTATTTGTTTTTGTTCATTCAGAACGTTTTGCACCAGTTTGTCGACGTGAACTCAAATCTAGTCTGAAGGAGAAGTTCCAGTGTGTGTTTGAGGGGATTGCTAAAGCAGGAAACTCAACTCTTCTGAATGAGATCTACACAGAGCTCTACATCACAGAGGGAGAGACTACAGAGGTCAGTGATGAACTTGAGGTCAGACAGATTGAAACAGCATCCAGGAAACTAGTCAGACCAGAAACAACCATCAGACCAGGAGACATCTTTAAAGCCTCACCTGGAAGACATGGACCAATCAGAAGAGTGATAAACAAAGGGAGTTGGCTGGCATTGGGAAAACAGTCCTTAACACAGAAGTTCACTCTGGACTGGGCTAAAAGACAAAGCCAACCAGGACATCCACTTCACATTTCCATTGACTTTCAGAGAGCTGAATGTGTTGAAAGAGAGAAGGTTCAGCTTGGTGGAACTTGTCCATCACTTCTTCACTGAAACCAAAAAGAAGCGGGAATCTGCAGCTTTGAAGAGTTCCAGGTTGTGTTCATCTTTGACGGTCGGGATGAGTGTCGACTTCCTCTGGACTTCACAAGACGGGAGATCATGACTGATGTTACAGAGTCCACCTCAGTGGATGTGCGCTGACAAACCTAATCAGGGGGGAAACTGCTTCCCTCTGCTCACCTCTGGATAACCACACGACCTGCAGCAGCCAATCAGATCCCTCCTGAGTGTGTTGACAGGGGTGACAGAGGTCAAGGGTTCACTGACCCCCCAGAAGGAGGAGTACTTCAGGAAGAGATTCAGAGATGAGGAGCAGGCCAGCAGCATCATCTCCCCCCATCAAGACATCACGAACCTCCACATCATGTGTCACATCCCAAGTTTTCTGCGGGTCTCTGCTACAGTTCTGGAGGATGTTTTGAAAACCAGAGAGAGAGGAGAGCTGCCCAAGACCCTGACTGAGATGTACATCCACTTCCTGGTGGTTCAGACCAAAGTGAAGAAGGTCAAGTATGATGGAGGATCTGAGACAGATCCACTCTGGAGTCCAGACACCATGGAGATGATTGAGTCTCTAGGAAAACTGTCTTTTGATCAGCTGCTGAAAGGAAACCTGATCTTTTATGAATCGGGACCTGACAGAGTTTTGGCATCGATATCAAGCAGCCTCAGTGTACTCAGGAGTGTTGACACAGATCTTTTAAAGAGGAGAGACGACTGTACCAGGACAAGGTGTTCTGCTTCATCCATCTGAGTGTTCAGGATTTTTCTGGCTGCAGTCTACATGATCCACTGTTACACCAACAGGAAGACAGAGGTGCTGGAGGACTTTCTGGGACAAAAACTACAATGACTCAAGTCTGGATGGTCTTCCTGAACAGAGCCCATGGAGAAATCCCTGGAGAGTAAAAAATGGTCACCTGGACCTGATGGTTCGCTTCCTTCATGGCGTCTGTCTGCAGTCCAACCAGGGACTGTTAAGAGGTCTGTGGGTCAGACAGAGATCAGCCCAGAAATCAATCCAGAGAGCCATCAACAACCTGAAGAAAAATGAACAGGGCCCAACATTTCTCCTGACAGAAACATCAACATCTTCCCACTGTCTGATGGGTATGAACGACCTCTCAGTTCATCAGGAGATCCAAGAGTTCCGAATTCAGAGAACAGATCAGAGAAGAAACTCTCTGAGATCCACTGCTCAGCTCTGGCCTACATGCTGCAGATGTCAGAGGAGGTTCTGGATGAGTTGGACCTGAACAATTTTCAACACATCATGGGAGGGACGACGGAGACTGATTCCAGCTGTGAGGAACTGCAAAAAGGCTCAGTGAGTCCAGATGTGATTAACATTATAAATCAGTTTTAGATTAGTGTAGTTCTTTAAATGTTCACACTATAAAATTATCACCCTATTAAACTTATTTACTGCAAACATTACATATCAGTTTTATTTTGTTACAGATTTATTTTAAAGATCTTTATTTTTGACATTTTTTCTTTTGTTTATCTTCCTTTATTTATATTTACACTATATTAGAAATGTCCATTCAATAACATATGTAATCAGACATTAATTTCCTGTTCCTGTTCTAAATGTGTCTTAACAGGATGTTTTCCACATTTTAATCGTTTTAATCATGATGACTTTGTGGAGTCAGACATAAGATCAGATCACACTGACAGACTGTGTGGAAGAAGCCTAAATGTAACTCCATTTATCTCCATTCATTTGCAGATTAAAACACAACAAAGTTTAAAAGTCTGCAGGTTTAAGCGAAACTGATGAGAATTATTGTGTCATGTCAGATAAGAAGCTGAATCACTGATGTGAAAAGCAAAATGTCAAACAGGATGAGTCCAACTGTTTATTATCAAACGCATGAAGTAAATAATAATGTGTCTTCATTCATATTAACATATTTTATACTTATGTGTCATGACAGATTTTCTGCCTGTGGACTCTCAGAGAGTCACTATGAAGTTGTGGCCTCAGCTCTCTGAAGTCCAACCCCTCCCACTGACAAAAGTTGGACTGAGTAAACAACAACCTGCAGATTCAGAGTGAAGCAGCTGTGTGAGGGACTGAAGAGTCCCCAAACTGTAGATGGAGACTCTGAGGTAAGTTCACTGAATGTTTTATCACATTAAACAGTTCTCTTGTCAGGATTGACAGATAGAAAATGGACCAGCAACAGTTGGTTTGAATGAAGGAGCATCATCTTGTTAATATCAGCAGGTCCTCCTCAGTCATCGGGGGTCGGTCTGATCTCAAATCAGGACCAGTCTAGTGTTCACATGTACATTTAAAGAGTTATTGGAGTCAGGAATCATTCTTTCTGTTCATACTGTCTGTGGAGAAACTCATCAAGTCATTTCTTCCAGTGTAGTTGTGTTAGGAAGAGACCACTTTACAGTCAGCATGGACAGTAGGAATTCTAAGAACTCTGAAATGTTCATCTGACATGTGACTGTTTTTTTGAAGACAACTTGAAAATATGAACTTGTCCTTTAACATTTTAACGACAACCAACCTACTGAGATACCAAATACAGGAAGAAGAAGGTCATGGAACCAATGAACTAATGAACAGTTTGTTTTCAACATGTGGGGTTTTGATATTGATCCTGTAATGAGAGACTTGAACTGAGGTCAGCAGCATGTTATTGATGTGTTTGACATGAATAGTTGTCTGAATGTTTGTTTGATGTTTGGATGATGTGTGTAGAAGGCTGACATGATGATGATCCACAATAACCACAAGGACAAAGTCACTCTAACTCATTTTAGAGAACAGCTCATTGATAAGGACGTAGTAATGTTGATCTGAACATTAAAACCTGAACACATCTGATTGATTATCAATGATTTTATTAACATCTTTTATTCTTTATTCAGATTGAATGACTGCTGGTTTTCAGAGATCAACTGTGATTCTCTGGTCTCAGCTCTGAAGTCCAACCCCTCCCATCTGAAACATCTGGACCTGAGTAGAAACAACAACCTGAAGGATCCAGGAGTGAAACATCTGTGTAGTTTTCTGGAGAGTCCAGACTGTAGACTGGAGACTCTGAGGTCAGTTCACTGGATGTCTGTTACTATTGTTGATCTGATTTGTTTAATTACAAACTCAACTTAATTTATGTTCATATAGAATTTAAAGTCTTAGTTTTCAGTTCTTGCTTCATTTCCTTTCAGTTCTAATTTTTTCTTTTCCTAAATTTAGTCTGAAATCTCAAAGATGCGTGTAAGTAAAAAAAGTAAAAAAAAAAATAATCTGTTTGTTGTTAGAAAAAATGTTTGTAATTGATAAACAGTCAGAACTACATCCAGACAACACACAAACACACACATCCAGATCCATGCAGCATGTTCTTGATGTGTGTTAACGTGAATAGTTGTCTGAATGTTGTGTCGACCACAATAAAAACATAAATGAATAAATAAATACCTGCCATAAATAATGAATTCAATAAATAAATACCTAAATATATGTCATAAATACTATTTATTTCTTGGTGCACAACAAAGTGTTATTCAGATGGGGGGGGCTGTCCACACATGAGTGCACGGATAGACTGCACATCCTTTTCACAGCAGCCAGGTAGCTTATTTGAAATAGCGCAGCAACGGCGGGCTGGAGCCGAGGCACTTAGCTGATGTGGCAGAAAGTAACAGTGTCAGCCAGGACTATTTACCTTTTGCAGTGGACCCTGTCTGATAAACTTTTGCATTTAGCATGGTACACCAGCTCAAGCGTCCACCCTCAGATATTTGGAGGAAGTGCTAAAATTGCTTGACCGTGTCTGTCTGCCACACGGCTCCACCTCACCTTTTTAAAAAGGGAATTAATGTGACCAGAACTCACAGGATTCTCAAACTATTTTCCTGCTCTTATCTTTGCTGGAAATGTCAGATATGTGACATACAGGATGATTAGTGACGTTGACAACTAGTACTTTCATACTTTGCATGCATACAGTAGAATTAACAGTAATGGAGTATTTGGAGTCCGTGTCCAGGTACATGATGTTTGTAGTGTATCACATCTTCTCACGCATACAAAGAAACAGTACTATTCAGTTCTTTTTTTTTTTCAGTGTGGACAGCCCCCCTCATCTGAAGAAAATGTTGTGGGGGCATGTGAAGTGGTGCATCAATAAAAAAAATAAAATGGATAATACAAAAAAAAATTTGCATTGAGGTCATTTATTTAGGTATTTAATTATTTATATTTAGAAAATATATTTAGGAAATTTATTTATTGGAATTATTTACTTTTTTTTGTGTCAGAGTTGGTCCTGATCCACAATAACACAAGGACAAAGTCACTCTACTCATTTTAGAGAACAGCTCAATTGATTAGGACGTAGTATGTTGATCCTGAACATTAAAACCTGAACACATCTGATTGATTATCAATGATTTTACTAACATATTTTATTCTTTATTCAGATTGAGTTCCTGCAGTTTGTCAGAGATCAGCTGTGATTCTCTGGTCTCAGCTCTGAAGTCCAACCCCTCCCATCTGAAACATCTGGACCTGAGTAAAAACAACCTGAAGGATCCAGGAGTGAAACATCTGTGTGGTTTTCTGGAGAGTCCAGACTGTAGACTGGAGACTCTGGGGTCAGTTCACTGGATGTCTGTTACTATTGTGGATCTGATTTGTTTCATTACAAACTGAACTTAATTTATTTTCATATAGAATTTAAAGTCTTAGTTTTCAGTTCTAGCTTCATTTCCTTTCAGTTTTCAAGTTTTCAAATTTCTCTTTTCTTTTCCAAAATTTAGTCTGAAATCTCAAAGTGTTTTTTTTTTTGTAGCAAGAGAAATGTATAAGTAAAAAACGTAAAAAATACTAAAAATGAATCAGTTTGTTGTTAGAAATAATGTTTGTAATTGATAAACAGTCAGAACTACATCCAGACAACACACAAACACACACATCCAGATCCATGCAGCATGTTCTTGATGTGTGTTGACATGAATATTTGTCTGAATGTTGTGTCGACCACAATAAAAACATAAATAAATAAATACCTGCCATAAATAATAAATTTAAAAATAAATAAATACCTAAATATATGTCATAAATACTATTTTTTTTCTTGGTGCACAACAAAGTTTTTATTCAGATGAGGGGCTGTCCACACATGAGTGCACGGATAGACTGCACATGCCTTTTCACAGCAGCCAGGTAGCTTGATTTAAAATTTAGCGCAGCAACGGCAGGCTGGACCCAAAGGCACTTAGCTGATGTGGCAGAAAGAAAACGTGTCAGTCGGACTATTTACCTTTGCAGTGGAACCCTGTCTGATAACTTGTTGCATTTAGCATGGTACACCAGCTCAAGCGTCCACCCCCCAGATTTTTGGGAGAAGTGCTACATTGCTTGACCGTGTCTGTCTGCCACACGGCTCCCACCTCACCTGTTTAAAAGGAATTAATGTGACCAGAACTCACAGGATTCTCAAACTATTTTCCTGCTCTTATCTTTGCTGGAAATGTCAGAATTAAACAACAGGATGATTAGTGACGTTGACAACTAGTACTTCAACTTTGCATGCAAACAGAAAGAATTAACAGTAATGGAGTTTTTGGAGTCCGTGTCCGGGTACATGGTGTTTGTAGTGTATCTCACATCTTCTCACGCATACAAAGAAACAGTACTATTCACTTCATTTTTTTCAGTGTGGACAGCCCCCCCCCTCATCTGAAGAAAATGTTGTGGTGCATGTGAAGTGGTGCATCAATAAATAAATAAATGGATAAATACATAAATAAATTGCATCCAGGTCATTTATTTAGTTATTTAATTATTTATGTTTAGATATATATTTAAGTATTTATTTATTGAATTATTTACTTTTCATTGTGTCAGAATTGGTCCTGATCCACAATAACACAAGGACAAAGTCACTCTACTCATTTTAGAGAACAGCTCATTGATTAGGACGTAGTAATTTTTGACCCTGAACATTAAAACCTGAACACATCTGATTGATTATCAATGATTTTATTAACATCTTTTATTCTTTATTCAGATTGAGTCGCTGCAGTTTGCCCAAAGAATCAGCTGTGATTCTCGGTCCCAGCTCTGAAGTCCAACCCCTCCCATCTGGAACATCTGGACCTGAGTCAAAACTACCTGATGGATCCAGATGTGAAGCAGCTTCTTGATCTTGTGAAGAGTCCAGACTGTAGACTGGAGACTCTGAGGTGAGTGGAGGGTTGGAGTTAGTTCATTCTTCTTTCAGTAGTTTTGTACTAGACACAGAATCTAAAGTGTTTCCTGGAAACCTGCTGCTGTTTTCTTCAAGATGCTGTCAGAGGAGAAGGAGACAGACTGGACAGAAAAACAGAGACAACAGTCAGACAATCAGATCATCCTGAAGCTTGTTGTGTTGATGTTTTCAGGAAATAAATGTGGAAATTTCAAACTGACAGCCTTACTAGATGAATAGAGACAGTGGTCCTCATTCATCAGATCTGATCTCAGACTCTTTGTTCTCTCACCTCAAAACTAAACAACTGATCAGTTTCATCTTTGTCACAGCTCTGAGATCAGTCTGACTGAAGCCTGTAAATCACAGAAAGAACCATCATTACATTTAGTAACCATGTGGTCTTTCTACAGAGCAGAACCTCTGCTGAGGTCCAGTCCCTCACATCTGTATCTCTGTCATTAGTTTCATCAGATATCTCAATTTTTCTTAGTCAGCTGATGCTTCAGAAACAAATGAGAAAAAGTTCATCAACACACTCAGACTCTTTATTGAAATGGAACAGCTGGAAATCCATCACTAAAGTGTTTGTGCAGTAATGAAGCGTTGATGACTCTCAGCAGTTATTTCCTCTGTGGACCTTGAGAGAAATGTGCAGAGGAAACAGACTTGATGCTAAAAGTCTGTGCAGGTCTGTGAGCTTCCAGCTCCAACCACGTTACATGAAGCTGAAAGGAAAACTGGCTGAGCTCCACAGCTGCTCTGAACAAAGACTGAAGTCCCGCTGCTCTTTATTCTGGATGTGCTGCATCACTGACTGACACCCCGATGAAAAGAGTCTCTGGAAACAAATAAATCATCTCCTCTCTTCTTTCTTCTTCTCTCTATAGGTGGAAGTTTATGTAAACAGGACGGTATGTGCGCTGAGAGAGGATGAGCTGAGTCCTGATGATCCAGAGGGTTTAATCAGCAGCAGCTTGTGTGTAGAGAGACTCTGACTGGACCATGTTACTGGAAGGTGGAGTCAAGAGGAGAGCTTCAAACCACAAGTTTCTCATTTAAAATCATCAAAAGAGCTGCAATTTAATCTATTCTAACAGAACCAACAAATAAAGTCCAGTTCCTCTTTAATTTTCACCTCTAATGGAGCCAAATCTCCACTAAAGACCTTCATGGAGTCAGGGCGGAAAAATATATTATTATTATTGTTATTAATAACAGTATACGTGTGTTTTAAACATTTAGCACTTCAGCTAAAACAGTTTTTTCTACATGGAAAGCGTTTTTTCTTTGTGTATTTCTTTTACTTTGTGTCAGGAAACATTGAAAATACCACATAAAATATAAAGTAAAAGTGGGAAACGTTTTTATATTAAAGAGTAATTATAGATGTCAGAGTACAGGAAGTCTAACATTTTTCTGAGAAATGTTTTTTTTGCAATTTGTATGTTTTCAATAAAATAAAAAAAATGTGGATGCACAGTTTTATTTCTTGACATCTTTTAATTGTAAATATAAAAGCAGCCATATGCTATAAAATGAGTAATGCTGATGCTGTGTTTGTTAAAGTAATGATGGGAAATTTGACAAATTGTGAGTGTATTAGTAAAACGTTGAAGTACTTTAGTAGAAAAATAACTTGAATAAATGTATTAATTAAATCAGGTTGATGCATTTGAATGTTCATTTAAATGTTTGTAGGAAATATATTTATTGTGTTTTTTTTCTACACATTTAGAGGTAAATAAAACAAGAAGAGTACGTAAAAGTGTTGTCTGTGATTTGTAGACAAATAAAAAGCTTATATTCTTGTTAAAGTCAATATTTTGTACAAATAATGTGATTTTTATATTTTATATATTATTTTCTTTATTGAAACTGTCAGGTGATTTGTTGGCCTGTGTGTCCATGAACTTTAAGAGTTTTCAGTAAATTGTACTTAACATAGCAAATGTACAAATGTGATAATAGTTTATTTTAATTTTACTGATGAAACGTTTTTCTTTTGTAGCTGCTTTTAATCATTTCATTTCAGGCCATAACCAAAGATTAATTTATTGTGGATTTATTTTCTGTCAGTTATTTATTCTTTGAGTATTTGAATAATAAGTACTAAGTACTATGTCATTATTACACCACATTGTTTTTATGATTATCAAACAATTAACTGAGCTGGATACATGTTTTTTTAAGGAGAATCATATTCTTAAAGTGACCAACAATTCCAGATGTGAGACTAAATATAGTTTGTTCAAAATATAAAATCTTTCATATTTCCTTTGGTACAAACTCCAATAAAAATGGAGAAACAAGCAATTGTTGTTTTGCCCTATTGTTCACCCTGAAGCCACGCTTCAATCAATATATGCACATGTGTAAATAGTTCCTATCTTTTATGTTCTGTCCCCAAACCCCTCGACCGGGGCGCAACAATTTACTTCAGTAAAAGCACCAGACTGTAGTAAAATACTCCAGTCCTGCACTGACAATCTGTGTTAACATGAAAATGTAGTTATAGTGTCAAGAGTAAAAATATTCCCTGTGACAAAATATTATAATTATCAGTATTGATGTTCTGTCTTTTTATATGAATTATTAGTTACTGAACACACTGATGATGAAGATCCCACACATGAAATAAATTATTATTAACTGACAGTAACAATAATTAAATGAATCAAGAACAAACATGTCTGATAAAGTGTTATCTTATTGTGAAAATCTACATCCCTCCTTCCTGTCCTGTCTCAATCACAGGTGAACTGACCCTTGATCCAGGAAGTAGCTGACTCACCTGTTCAGTGTTCAGGTTGGAGTGGAGTCCCTTGTTCATCTCTCTGGTTAAATAAACTGTAAGTTTGATTTGTTTAAAGCTTTAACTTTGTCTTCAGTAACTTTAATGTTTGTTTCTGCTCTGTAATGTTTGTAGAAGATGTTCACTTCTTATTTCATTATTAAGTTTGTGTCACTCTGTTTGAAGATCAGTCTACATTATTATTAGATAAATGATTCACTGGAATCAAACAGTATGATGATCAATTAAATTAAATTATTAAATCTTCATTAATCTGGATCCAGCCACAGATTTAAGTCTAAAGTTATTTTCACTTTCACCACCGTTGTGTCACAGATCTTTTTCTCTGTGTAAACTCTGTCTGAAGGTCAAGTCAGTAGTTTATAATTTTTAACTCTTTAATGTCAGTTTGGTTCCAGCAGAAATACTTACATACAGAAATAGTTCACGGTGACAGAGACCAAGCTGAAAATTGAAAGTATAGGAAGGAGGCGACTATAAATCCATCCGCCATTTTGTGTCTGTGTGTGAGTGCATTAATTTAGTTGAACGGACGTTACTCCGCTTCAGTTTAATCTAGTTTAGATGATTTATTCCTCATAATTTAAAAACGTGTTTCTCCCCAAAAACATCTCTGAAAAACTTTCTTAATATTCACCAGAATATTATTTGACCTGATCTGCAGTATTTTCAAAATAAAACGTGACAGTAAAGGACAGAGACTGTGCTTCTTTATTCTGATCATAGGCTATCTCCTCTCCTCCTCCTCTATCAGAGAAGCATTTTAACAGTTTAATATTAAATGTATTCACATATGTTTGTCCCAACATCCCTAAAAATAAGAATGTGCTCTATGATAAGACGACTCAAAAACTCAACACAATGGTAGAAAGTATGTGGTTTAAACAGAGACTAAGGATGGACTAATGTTGTTGTCTCTTATTGCAGGGCAGCGTATGTTTATTGACCTTCATATCTTTAAGTTTGTTTTGCACTTTTTCTTAATTCATCACCTCATTTGAATGCTCATGGAAAGATGTAGTTACTGACAGTGACCACTGGAGGCAGTTTTAATCATTTAAATACATTAATTGTCTGGATTCATTAAATTGACGCCTTGTAGTTCATCTTTTCTCTGTCACAGTTATTTGAACAGTGACTGATGTTTTGAATTTATTTGTACAATATGACACAGAAAGATGTTTACACAGTATTTTAATATGACCAAAATATTCTATTAAATATTAAAATACTAAACTAAACATTACAGCAACAGAACAGAGGATGAACAGATGAACGTTGTCACCATCTTACTGCTGCGTTCAGGGAAATAGGGGCATTTAAAGTTTCTGCTGCTTGGTGACTACTGGACACTGGACTGTTCCTAATAATCTGTCCTCCCAGTAATAATGAGCATTAGGACAGTTTCTCCATTGGGACATTTGATGACCCACTAAAGGAGGAAAAGAAAGGTTTTATTTTTCTATCACTGTAGCTTCATGTCACGTTGGTTTTCCCTTTCTGTTCACTGTTTCAGCACTAAATCGCATCAGTGACCTGTTTGATCTGGAGTCAGTCAAAAGAATATTTATGAAGGAAAGGCATCGTAATGTGTTTTTATATAATAACTTTGTCTCTTTACACGAGTTAATGTCACTTGGAGATTTTTAAAACTGTCTGAAGGTGTTATTATTATTATTATTATTATTATTATTAACAGAAAACCTGTCATCAGAAGACCTTTACACCTGTAGCCCACCACACTGAACACATGTCAACCATCTCTGTGGTTCATCCTCTTAAACTGTTTGTTTTGTTTATGTTTTAATTTCTACAAAGGTCTCATAATGAGAGAGAATACCTGATCAGAAACCTTTAAATGTTTATTGTTTTACCACTGATCTACTGTGTAGGCCCAGATTGTTCATTTTTTGTTTCTTTGTGTGTGTTGTGCATGTTTTGCGCCTAGGTGACTATATGTTTAGGCCTATATTTAGGTTGTTTAATCAGCGCAGGTGCACACACTGGGGAAGCCATGGGGTTTTTGTGACCGTGTCATGGAGTGTAGACGAGTACTGTTTTCACTAAGTTTATTCAAACGAGTTATTAAAGTCCCTTTAAATAAATCGACACAAGACCTTCATACCAATATGCAAAGAAAGTGACAAAGGAAGCCACTATATTAGTCAAAAACACGTGATGTGACATCACAGTCAAAACCCTCGGCTCTCATTGGACTCGTTGGGAAGGCAGCAGTTGTGGTTTCTGTGGGTCTTTGCTGTGTCTGGAACGCCAGGTGGAGGAGATCACGGAGGATCGTGTTTGGATTCGTCTTGGTTTTGGGTGGAGTTCGCTGTGGATCATAGAGCCACTAGAAGAGAGTCCCTCCCTTGCAACTAGACATGGCCGCACCAGTTTTTTTGTCTCTGATGTGTTAGTTTTTGTTGCATTTTCCGTGTTCACACATTTTTCCTGTCGGTTGTTCTGTTTGCTGTAGTTGAATAGTTGGACGGCCCTCTTCATGCAGGCGTCACATCCCGAGTCAGTGTTGACAGCCTTTTCCATATGGTCTTGTTTCAAAGGGAACAGTTTAAACATCCTTGTCTTATGCCCTTCTGTCCTCTAATGACTGATCCATCAGATGTGGACACTTGTGGAAGCTGATGGGGTCATGGCAAAGCATGCACAGGGATGAAGATTTGTTTTGATGGGTATTTGTTCGTCCCCTGTGTACATCTGTTTTATAGACACCTCGTTTCTGTTGCTGTCCTTTAGATTCCTTTTGTCAGAGTTTGAGTCTGAAGTACGAAGAGCACTGGGTTGCATGAAACTTCTGCTTCCAGAAGCAGAAATGCAGAAAAAAACAAAAAACAAACATAAAACCGGGGAACTCTTCTCCTTCCATCAAAGCTTTTGTCGCCTGGTGCTTCCATCTTGTAGCTGCCCGGTCTGGCAGTTTTTGAGTGAGTCCTTCCCTGGGAGCGAGTTTGTTGATCTTTGTGGAGTGGAGTGACCTCGTGTGGCAGGGAGGGCAGGGAATAGAGGGGGAGAACAAAGGACAGAGAAGATGTGGAAGGATGGACAGAGGAAAGAGGCATGTGGTGCTGGTAGGGCCTGGTGGAGTCCAGGGGGGTTCTGTGTTGATCTCTGGAAAGATGGGACAGTCCAGGAGGGTAAGGGTATCCCAAAAGAGGAGCTAAGTCAACGATAGGGCACATAGTGGTAGAGTGAAAGAGCAGTCCAGCCCTTTTAGGCCCACCTCAAACAATCCCTTTTGATCCGACCAGGTGAACACCACACATGCCATGTCTGGCCCTGTCTGACTCCAAGTCCTTTTTAACCTGCAGAAAGAAAACGAAGGAGGCAACTATAAATCTATCCACCATTTGTGTCTGTGTGTGAGTTTATTAATACAGGTGAATGGGGGCCACTCCGCTTCAATGCCAAATATTGTTTTTAAAAGTCGGTTGTTTGGCTCCATAATTTTCACAGACTGGTCAAAGGTCTTTATTTATTAAAGTTACATCTCAGGTGAAGCCTGACTCGTTCCAGGAAGTAGCTCACCTGTTTTCACAGTGTTTAGTGTCCAGTCTCAGTTTATGGCTCAGCTCTTTGGACTTAACTTCATCAATTTTGTCATGTTACTGTTTGTTTCTGCTTCTGTGGTGTTTGGGCCACATCTACTTTCTCCCTTTTTTTTTCTTTCGTTTATTTAAAGGGACAGAGCAGTTTAAAGAAAAAAACATACATCAATGTATACATGCTGGATTACAGCAGAAATGCTCATTTCCATCCGTAGTCCCTGTTATTATTAGATTATTGATTGACTGGGAAACAGATAACATACACCCACTGACTGACGGAACGGCTTTTGGAGAGGGGGAGTAATGTGAAATACCTTGGGGTCCACACTGCTGGGACCTCCCCTCATCCTCCAACAAACCCCAGCAAATCATCAAAAAAACTCACTTTGCAGACTCAAGGGAAACCGGCCTCCCCACCTCACATCTCCTCCCATTCGTCAGAGGTACTGTGGAAAGCATCATCGCCTACAGTTTCACCTCCTGCTTTAGCAGTTGCAGCTAAAAGGAATAAAAGCAGCTGAACAGAACTGTGAAGGCGGGGCCCGCAAAAATCATCACACTCAACTTTCCTCCTTGTTGGAATCATACAAGCAGAGCTGCATCATAAAGCCACCTCCATCATTAAAGCCTCACGTCCATCCCCCCCCATCACATCTTCCTCCCTACTCCCCACAAGGGAGAACACATGCAAAACATTATCTGTAAACATCCATTCCTCAGGGTGTGGGGATGATCAGTGGACTGTCCACCCTTCCTAAATTAACATCCTCATTTAACCTCCTTCAACCCGTTAAACCATGGATGAAAACAGTATTTCATTGTGTACACAGAGAGAAATGACAATAAAATAATCTTGAATTAATGCCAGACACAAGTACTGTGAAACCTTAAAAAACAAAAAACAAAGATGAAGTATCAGAGTCGGCACTTGTGTAACTGCTCTTTACTTTTACAGTTTAAGAAAAAACAGTCACTGGAGGAGCAGCTGATGTTTTTACAGCAGAAATGATGTCAAGGATTTGATGTTCAGGTGAATGATTTGTGTTTCCTCTGCAGGTGAAGGTAGAAAAGGGGTGGGGAGCTGATGTGAATCCAGCAGAATGGATCAGTGTGAGGACAGAGAGGAGGGAGTCCTCAGAGAGGAGGACGGTATCACTGAATATAAACAAAAACTAAAAGGGGAGTTGTTAGGATGACGTCAAAATTAGATCATTTAATTCACAGAGCATTTATTGAACAACCAAATTAATTTAATCAGGTCCCATAAGAGAGCAGACTCTCTTGAACCTGGTCCCAGCTGTGTGTCCTTCAAGAGCGACGAGTCGATGGGTCGCCTCATTGTTTTTAAACGACGACAATCTTCTGCTACAAACAGGTAACCATATTTAAATCCAATAATAAATATTAATTCACTGTGTTTTAAACAGTTCTATTAAATCTATGTACATGTTTAACCTTGAACTCCTGCAGCTTCTGCATTAATCAGATAGCATTCACTTCAACACTGTTCCTTTACAACCGATCTGTAAAAGTAACCAGGACGTTTATTCTGACATCAGAAAACTTTCTGTGTTGTGTTGAAGAACAAAGCAGCAGTTCAGACCAGAGACGCCTGAATCTGAACCTGGTCCCAGTTGTGTGTCCTTCAAGAGCGACAGGTCAATGGGTCGATATTTTGATTTTAAACAAGAACATCCTTCTGCTGCAAAGAGGTAAAATGTTAATAAAGCAACTTTCATCTTCTCTTTCTCTTTAGGTTCAAGATGTTCTGTCAGTTTGTGAAGTTTTGCTGTCATGGATTTTACAGCTAGTCTTATATAGGCCTCCATGTAAACAAACCCATGATTATTTTATTTAGCTTTGTGTGTTTCACTGCTGCTTTTTATCTTATCGATTCTTTCTCAAATGATTCACAAGATAAACAGAGACAGACAGTAGATCTACTATACATGTGTAGAACAATGATCTACTGGTATAAACCTTATAAGACGTACAAGGCAAACAATGTTTTATTAACATATATACAAATGTACAGCTTTTGCAGTTGTAGTTTTGGTAAGTTTGGTGGGTTTATTAGGACATCTCATTTATCCATGAAGTAATTTTTCCAATAAATGTTTCCAGATTAAATTATACTATAGCACACTTCCAGTAGGATGGAAATTTACATGCACCTAGCTTTGAAAACCACAGAACATTATGTCATAACGTTAGAAGCATCTTGACTAATTGGCATCATTTGGGTGGACTGGAGGTGCACATGTGTAAATAAATAAAAGAATCCTCCTGTGACTCCACGTGGCATCCACAGAATCATTTTCTGGAAGCAAAGAAACAATGGATGACTGTTGTTGAGAACAAGTAGTTAATTATTAGTAGATAATTATTGAGATAATTATTGCTCACATAATCAATCAAAGAGAGTCTGGGAATGTTTCTGTTTCAGTTCAAAACCACTGACAATGGCCTGGGTATCACTCACTGTGGACTGATGAATAAAACATTTATCAGTGTTTTATGATATTTTAAATATATTGTCAAGGACATGTGTCATGTGTTTGTCAGGAGGAAAGCTGGAAAATCAAACCCCACCTGAACCCAAAGCCAGCAGGGCGTCTAAGAAGAGAGGATGGACTGAGAAGGAAGATAAGATATCAAGGAAAAGGAGTCACTCTGTGGATCGGATGTAAGGATTTAAAAGTGACGCTGAAGTAAAATAGTTCCTTATATACATACATACATATATATACATACATGAATACAGTGGGTAAAATAAGTATTGAACGCATCACAATTCTTTATAGTAAACATATTTCTAAAGGTGCTATTGACAACTTAATTTCTGAACGTACTTGTTTCTTTCTGTGTGTGGATTACTTGGATTGTTACCAACATCTGATGAAAATGTCATGTCAATAACATCTTTAGAAATATGTTTAAAAATGGTGATGTGTTCAATACTTATTTTTCAAAATGTCACTGACTGAAGATGTTTGCTGAGCACTAAATATTTTCAACAACACTCTGATGCAAACAGTCAGTCAAACACATTCCTGCTGTGAGCTGCAGAGTACAACCAGTCTAACTTAACCAGACACTGAGGTGCCTCTTCCAGGTCACTTCAGCACAGAGGGAAATCTGAATGAATGTGCTTGGGAATGCTGCAGGCTGTACTGTTGATTCTCAGTGGGATAGTCAGGACTAGTAAATATTTACCACTCCAGGAAGCCAAATGATTGACTGTTCACTTTAAATATGGCTTCATGGGTCTTTACCTATCTGAACAGACACAATTAAAACTAATAATCCATGACTCATTCACAGAGTGGAGCAGCAGAGTTTAAATGTTCCCAGTGATCAGTCTGTTCATCAGCATCAAACACAGCTGGACTCCATATTTAAGGTCTGTACATGGACAACAACTACTTTCCATCATCTCCCCTGCTGCCTTGTAGACCAGTGGACTGTCAGTCTGTCCAACATGGGGTTTGATGTTTGTCTCCATGATTTCAGTCTGGTTTTTCATTTCAGATAGTTTTTCTGTTTCACTGCTGGAGGACAACATTGTGACTTTTGTGAAGAAGGAGCTGAAAGAAGATTGAGAGGGATCTGAGTCCAGATTACCCAGAATGCTTAGAGAGTCAGAGGGGGATGAGGGGATGTTTTGGGGAGTGAGGGTGAAGAGCAGAGGGGGAGCAGCACAGAGGCATTTGTTGGAAGACCACACTGAAACTTTCCTGAGGAGAATGAAGCAGGAGGAGCTGGCTGATCGTCTGGAGAGAAGTAAGAGGATTTCTATGAACATTGAACCTGATGAATGAATTAAACATTTACTAATGTCTCAAGAGATGAAGCAAGATACTGTATAATCGCTCATTCATTCAAGAAATTAAATGTTGTAAATGTATTTACTGATATTATTTCTTGATTGTTACTTCAGAACATTTTCCTGCAGAATTTTGTCAACGTGAACTTAAATCTAGTCTGAAGGAGAAGTTCCAGTGTGTGTTTGAGGGGATTGCTAAAGCAGGAAACTCAGCGCTTCTGAATGAGATCTACACAGAGCTCTACATCACAGAGGGAGAGACTGCAAAGGTCAATGATGAACATGAGGTCAGACAGATTGAAACAGCATCCAGGAAACTAGACAGACCAGAAACAACCATCAGACCAGGAGACATCTTTAAAGCCCACCTGGAAGACATGGACCAATCAGAAGAGTGATGACAAAGGGAGTGGCTGGCATTGGGAAAACAGTCTTAACACAGAAGTTCACTCTGGACTGGGCTGAAGACAAAGCCAACCAGGACATCCACTTCACATTTCCATTGACATTCAGAGAACTGAATGTGTTGAAAGAGAGAAAGTTCAGCTTGGTGGACTTTGTTCATCACTTTCTTTCACTGAAACCAAAGAAACAGGAATCTGCAGGTTTGAAGACTTTTCAGGTTGTGTTCATCTTTGACGGTCTGGATGAGTGTCGACTTCCTCTGGACTCCACAACACTGAGATCATGATGAATGTTACAGAGTCCACCTCAGTTGGATGTGCTTGCTGCAAAAACATCATCCCGGGGGAAACTGCTTCCCTCTGCTTACCTCTGGATAACCACACGACCTGCAGCAGCCAATCAGATCCCTCCTGAGTGTGTTGACATTTGGGGACAGAGGTCAGAGGGTTCACTGACCCCCAGAAGGAGGAGTACTTAAGGAAGAGGTTCAGAGATGAGGAGGGAGGCCAGCAGCATCATCTCCCACATCAAGACATCACGAAGCCTCCACAAACATGTTCACATCCCAGTCTTCTCTGCTGGATCTCTGCTACAGTTCTGGAGGATGTGTTGAAAACCAGAGAGAGAGGAGAGCTGCCCCAAAACCCTGACTGAGATGTACATCCACCCTTCCTGGTGGTTCAGACCAAGTGAAGAAGGTCAAGTACGAGGAGGATCTAGACAGATCCACACTGGAGTCCAGAGACCAGGGAGATGGATTGAGTCTCTGGGAAACTGTCTTTTGATCAGCTGCTGAAAGGAAACCGGGTCTTCTATGAATCAGACCTGACAGAGTGTGGCATCGATATCAGAGCAGCCTCAGTGTACTCAGGAGTGTTGACACAGATCTTTAAAGAGGAGAGAGGACTGTACCAGGACAAGGTGTTCTGCTTCGTCCATCTGAGTGTTCAGGAGTTTCTGGCTGCAGTCTACATGATCCACTGTTACACCAACAGGAAGACAGAGGTGCTGGAGGACTTCCTGGGACAAAACTACAATGACTCAACTCTGGATGTCTTCCTGAACGGAGTCATGGAGAAATCCCTGCAGAGTAAAAATGGTCACCTGGACCTGATGGTTCGCTTCCTTCATGGCGTCTGTCTGCAGACCAACCAGAGACTGTTAAGAGGTCTGCTGGGTCAGACACAGATCAGTCCAGAAATCATCCAGAGAGCCATCAACAACCTGAAGAAGATGAACATGTCCAAAATTTCTCCTGACAGAAACATCAACATCTTCCACTGTCTGATGGAGATGAACGACCTCTCAGTTCATCAGGAGATCCAAGAGTTCCTGAAGTCAGAGAATAGATCAGAGAAGAAACTCTCTGAGATCCACTGCTCAGCTCTGGCCTACATGCTGCAGATGTCTGAGGAGGTTCTGGATGAGTTGGACCTGAAGAAGTTCAACACATCAACGGAGGGACGACGGAGACTGATTCCAGCTGTGAGGAACTGCAGACAGGCTCGGTGAGTCCAGATGTGATCAATATTATAGATCAGTTTATATCAGTTTAGTTCTTCAAATGTTGTCAAGCAGTATTTAACTTGTTTATTGCAAACATTACATGATAGTTGTATTGTATTACAGATGTTCTCCAGCTGTTTGAAACTCTCTTTATCTTCCTTTATTTATGTATGCAGTATATTGGAGCTGTCAAGTGAATAACATTGTCAAAACCGGGTAGGCGGACTCAGGAGCAGGGAAGGAGGCAGAAGCAGAGGTTAGGTGACAAGAGCGCTATTGAGCAGAGTGGTATGGCAGGGAGACTGGCGCCGGCAGAGGAAGGCAGATGGGCAGGCTGGTGAAGAATGAGCTCAGGCTGGAGTCCGGGTGGAGAGTGAAGCTGGTGTGCAGAAGAGAGGTCAGATTAGTTTTCAGGAAAAGCTCGAATAACAACAAGAATTCAGGCAGATAGTGTAGTGAGCTGGAGACGTCACTAACTGGTAGCAGTGTCTATAATCCAGCGCTGACTGACTGTGGTCCAGGACCTTAAATAGCCAGGTTGATGACCAGATGATCAGCAGCTGAGAGGCCTCGGCTCCAGCACAGCAGTCCCATCAGTAATCAGGCCTTGTACACACACAAACTAGGGAGCAGGGGTAGAGGGCATTACAAATATACAGTCCCCTCCAAAAGTATTGGAACAGCAAGGCAAATTCCCATGTTTTTGTTGTTCACTGAAGACATTTGGGTTTAAGATGAGTATAAGACAAGAGTTCAGAATGTGTTAAACAACTCGGGACATACCACCCTTTGTTTACTCCACAGCATTTTTAGGTGAGCAAAAGTAATGGAACATGTGACTGACAGGTGTTTCTTGTTGACCAGGTGTTGCCTTTAAGGTTGATTTTGTAGTGTCATTTTAAAGCCTGTGATGTGGTAAGAAGAAGATAAATGAAAAACACAAGCAGATGACAATGATGCCATGTTTGATTATAATGTTATATTGATTACAAAGATATCTCTGATTATAATGCCATTAGATTGGTTATAATATGATGTTTGATATGATGGGCCTTCGCCAGGTATGTGCTACTAGAACACAAAGGGAGAGCACTGAAATCAAAAGTATATCTACTGTATTCCTCACAAGGGCATGTGTGTAAGGGCACATAATATGTAGAAGATAGTTGCACTTAATACACTTTGTAAAATTCACCGTTTGTTTGTAAGAAACTTTATTATTTTAAAAATAAGCGTAAAAGTGAAAATAAGGGTGTAAAATGGGCAAGAAAGCGGGAACCTTGGGGAATTCTGAAGCTTTTGGTGTAATGTAAGTAGATAAGCCTTGAAAAAAATAAAGGGTAGTGGATAACATCACAATGATGAAAAACGATGACCATAAGACGTTAATAGCCACACGCTCCAGCAGATAAGACGAAGCCACCTGGATTTCAAGGTCCCGAAGCCTCAGCAACAGTGACAGTGACAATTTCTAATTCTTTTTCAATTTCTCATGGTGTGATTGGTTAAAATGAGTGGCTGGTATAAGGGTGTGCCCCAAATGTAGGGGATGGACAGAAGGTGTGACCTGTGAGATCCCAAAAATGATAAAAGATGAGATCAAACACCTTTACATTTTAGAGTAGGATTGTGGTGAACTTTTGTGCACTATAAGACTGCTCTCCTTTGATGCTGGCAATACACTCTGATGCTCTGAATGCGGACTCCTGATGATTTCTTCAAGAGAAGACTCCACCAGGCTGAATTAAACAACTGCCAGGGGCTTTCTTTGATAAAGGTGTCCTATTTGACACAACAATTGTTCAGACACTAAATAGCTCTGCATGACTAGTCTACTTTTTGGCCTGGGTTGAAACCTGTAAAGTATGCAGCTCTTGCTAATGAGGATTAAACCAACATGAAGACCAGAGAGCTGTCTATGGGAGAAAACTGAGCCATTTTCAAGCTGAGAAAAGAAGGAAAATCAACCAGAGCCATTGGACAAACATTGGCCATAGCAAGCACAACAATCTAGAGTCCTGAATAAGAAAGAAACTACTGGTGTACTGAGCAACAGACGTTGAACAGGTCGGCCAAGGAAAACAGCAATAGTTAATGGCAGAGATATTGCGAGAGTTGTGAAGAAAAACCCCAAAACATCAGTAAGTGGCATCACCAACGAGTGCAGGGATGAAGGTATCACAATCCACTGTTGGAAGAAGACTCCGAGAGCAGAAATATAGAGGCCATACCAAAAGATGCAAACCACTCATCAGTAGTAAGAATCGGAAGGACAGATTGAAATTTGCTAAGAAGTACAGAGCTGAGCCACAAAAGTTCTGGGACACAATCTCATGGACTGATGAGACCGAGATTAATCTCTACCAAAGTGATGGAAAGTGTGGAGAAAGAAAGGAACTGCTTATGATCCGAAGCATACAAGCTCATCTGTGAAGCATGGTGGAGGTAATGTCATGGTTTGGGCGTGCATGGAACAGGCTCATTAATATTTATTGATGATGTAACTGATGATGGTAACAGCAGAATGGATTCTGAAGTGTACAGAAACATTTTGTCTGCCGATTTGCGGAGAAATACATCCAAACTAATTGGGAGGAATTTTATCATGCAGCAGGACAATGACCCAAAGCAAACAAAGGACTTCATCAGGGGAAAAAGTGGAATGTTTTAGACTGGCTAAATCAATCACCTGACTTTAACCCAACCGAGCAGCATTCACCTCCTGAAGAGGAGACTGGAGGAAGAAACCCCCCAAAACAAACAAGAAGTGAAAGAAGCTGCCGTAAAAGCCTGGAATAGTTCACAACAGTTTGGTGACGTCGAGGGGTCGCAGGCTTGAGGCAGTCATTGCAAGGAAGGGTTATGTCACCAAATATTAAATGTTATTTACTTTAAGATTATTTGTTCCATTACTTTTGTTCACCTAAAAATGCTGTGGTGTAATACAAATGGCGATATATCCTATGTTGTTTAACACGTCTAGATGTAAATACCAGGAAATAAAAGCTGACATTCTGAACTCTTGTCTCATACTCATCTTTTGATCTTGTCTTCAGTGAACTTTAAAAACAAGGGGATTTGCCGTGTTGTTCCAATACTTTTGGAGGGGACTGTATTTAATTAGTTGATATTGTATTTAATCTGTTTTATCATTTTAATCATGATGACTTTGTGTAGTCAGACATTAGATCAGATCACACTGACAGACTGTGTGGAAGAAGCCTAAATGTAACTCCATTAATCTTCATTTATTTGCAGATTAAAACTAATCAAAGTTTGAAAGTCTGCAGGTTTAAGAGAAACTGATTAGAATTGTTGTGTAATGTTAGATAAGAAGCTGAATCACTGATGTGAAAAACAAAATGTCAAACAGGATGAGTCCAACTGTTTATTATCAAATGCATGAAGTAAATAATAAAGTGTCTTCATTCATATCAACATGTTTTATATTTATGTGTCATGACAGATTTTCTAGCTGTGGACTCTCAGAGAGTCACTGTGAAGTTGTGGCCTCAGCTCTGAAGTCCAACCCCTCCCATCTGACAGAGTTGGACCTGAGTTACAACAACAACCTGAAGGATTCAGGAGTGAAGCAGCTGTGTGATGGACTGAAGAGTCCAAACTGTAGACTGGAGACTCTGAGGTCAGTTCACTGAATGTTTATATCACATTAAACAGTTCTCTTGTCAGGATTGACAGATAGAAAATGGACCAGCAACAGTTGGTTTAAATGAAGGAGCATCATGTTGTTAATATCAGCAGGTGTATCCTCAGTCATCGGTGGTCGGTCTGATCTCGAATCAGGACCAGTCTAGTGTTCACATGTACATTTAAAGAGTTATTGGAGTCAGGAATCATTCTTTCTGTTCATACTGTCTGTGGAGAAACTCATCAAGTCATTTCTTCCAGTGTAGTTGTGTTAGGAAGAGACCACTTCACAGTCAGTGTGGACAGTAGGAATTCTAAGAACTCTGTAATGTTCATCTGACGTGTGACTGTTGTTTGAAGACAGACTTGAAAATATGAACTTGTCCTTTAACATTTTAATGACACCAACCTACTGAGATACCAAATACAGGAAGAAGAAGGTCATGGAACCAATGAACTAATGAACAGTTTGTTTTCAGCATGTGTGATTTGATATTGATCCTGTATTGAGAGACTTGACTGAGGTCAGCAGCATGTTATTGATGTGTGTTGACATGAATAGTTGTGTGAATGTTGTGTTGATGTTTGGATGATGTGTGTAGAAGGCTGACATGATGATGATCCACAATAACACAAGGACAAAGTCACTCTACTCATTTTAGAGAACAGCTCATTGATTAGGACGTAGTAATGTTGATCTGAATATTCTGTCCTGGCTGACAGATAGCGAACAAAATGAGAGAGAGACAGTAGATTGGTCTGGTCTGGTCACTTTACTGACTCTTCTCAACTACCGTTTTGTAAAACTGTAATACAAATCAAACACAACATGTTTCAGTTCAGATCCATAAAACATATTTAACACTCACTGCATTACAAGAGACACAACACAGCAACAAAAATGCACCAACGGAAGACAGACACAATAGAAAATGCACTACCACAATGTAAATTCCCCTACATAAAGCAAATGAAGCTCAACCTTAGCATTAGCATATATATATATATATATTTATTTGTACCTTAAAATAAATTAAAATAAACGGCCCAAACAGCCCCTTGAAGCCCAGTGTCATGAAACAACTAAAATAAAATAACTTTAAAATAACTTTTATACTTACAACTAGTACCACTCCAGGACTAAACAACAAACTGTCTGCAGTGGAGCACTTGTAACCTGTTGGCACACTGAAATGACTTGGCAACAAACTGCAGTAATTCAAACCCACTACCAGGGGGAAACACTTAAATTTGAAAATGTACTGACAGGGGTCAGAACACTGAACATTAAAACCTGAACACATCTGATTGATTATCAGTGATTTAATTAACATCTTTTATTCTTTATTCAGATTGAGTTCCTGCAGTTTGTCAGAGATCAGCTGTGATTCTCTGGTCTCAGCTCTGAAGTCCAACCCCTCCCATCTGAAACATCTGGAGCTGAGTGAAAACTTCTTGCAGGATTCAGGAGTGAAACATCTGTGTGGTTTTCTGGAGAGTCCAGACTGTAGACTGGAGACTCTGAGGTCAGTTCACTGGGTGTCTGTTACTATTGTGGATCTGATTTGTTTCATTACAAACTGAACTTAATTTATGTTCATACAGAATTTAAAGTCTTAGTTTTCAGTTCTAGCTTTATTTCCCTTTAGGTCATATTTTCTTTTTTCTTTTCATAAATTTAGCCTGAAATCTCAAAGATGTGTGTGGGTTTTTTTCTTGCAAGAAGTGTAAAAAAATCTGTTTGTTGTCTATTAATGTTGATGTTTGGATGATGTGTGTAGAAGACTGACATGATGATGATCCACAATAACACAAGGACAAAGTCACTCTACTTATTTTAGAGAACAGCTCATTGATTAGGACGTAGTAATGCTGATCTGAACATTAAAACCTGAACACATCTGATTGATTATCAGTGATTTTATTAACATCTTTTATTCTTTATTCAGATTGAGTTGGTGCAGTTTGTCAAAGATCAGCTGTGATTCTCTGGTCTCAGCTCTGAAGTCCAACCCCTCCCATCTGAAACATCTTGACCTGTGTAACAACTACCTTCAGGATTCAGGATTGAAACATCTGTGTGGTTTTCTGAAGAGTCCAAACTGTAGACTGGAGACTCTGGGGTCAGTTCACTGAATGTTTTTATCACATTAAACAGTTCTCTTGTCAGGATTGACAGATAGAAAATGGACCAGCAACAGTTGGTTTAAATGAAGGAGCATCATATTGTTAATATCAGCAGGTGTCTCCTCAGTCATTGGTGGTCGGTCTGATCTCAAATCAGGACCAGTCTAGTGTTCACATGTACATTTAAAGAGTTATTGG
The DNA here is from genome assembly GCF_022458985.1 of Mugil cephalus. Taxonomy (NCBI): domain Eukaryota; kingdom Metazoa; phylum Chordata; class Actinopteri; order Mugiliformes; family Mugilidae; genus Mugil; species Mugil cephalus. The sequence continues at coordinate 12,896,408 of NC_061792.1, read as the reverse complement.
AGTCAGGAATCATTCTTTCTGTTCATACTGTCTGTGGAGAAGCTCATCAAGTCATTTCTTCCAGTGTAGTTGTGTTAGGAAGAGACCACTTCACAGTCAGTGTGGACAGTAGGAATTCTAAGAACTCTGTAATGTTCATCTGACATGTGACTGTTGTTTGAAGATAGACTTGAAAATATGAACTTCTCCTTTAATATTTTAACGACACCAACCTACTGAGATACCAAATACAGGAAGAAGAAGGTCATGGAACCAATGAACTAATGAACAGTTTGTTTTCAACATGTGCGATTTGATATTGATCCTGTAATGAGAGACTTGACTGAGGTCAGCAGCATGTTATTGATGTGTTTTGACATGAATAGTTGTGTGAATGTTGTGTTGATGTTTGGATGATGTGTGTAGAAGGCTGACATGATGATGATCCACAATAACACAAGGACAAAGTCACTCTACTCATTTTAGAGAACAGCTCATTGATTAGGACGTAGTAATGTTGATCTGAACATTAAAACCTGAACACATCTGATTGATTATCAATGATTTTATTAACAACTTTTATTCTTTATTCAGATTAAATTGGTGCAGTTTGTCAGAGATCAGCTATGATTCTCTGGTCTCAGCTCTGAAGTCCAACCCCTCCCATCTGAAACATCTGGACCTGAGTTACAACAACCTGCAGGATTCAGGAGTGAAACATCTGTGTGGTTTTCTGGAGAGTCCAGACTGTAGACTGGAGACTCTGAGGTCAGTTCACTGGATGTCTGTTACTATTGTGGATCTGATTTGTTTAATTACAAACTGAACTTAATTTATGTACATACAGAATTTCCACCCATAAAGATTTAAATATCCTCCAGTTCATATACTTTTTCTTTTCATGTCCTAAATTTAGTCTGTCATCTCAAAGATGAGTGCTAGTTGAAAGTGTAGAAGGCTGACATGATGATGATCCATAATAACACAATGACAAAGTCACTCTACTCATTTTAGAGAACAGCTCATTGATTAGGACGTATTAATGTTAATCTGAACATTAAAACCTGAACACATCTGATTGATTATCAATGATTTTATTAACATCTTTTATTCTTTATTCAGATTGAATTGGTGCAGTTTGTCAAAGATCAGCTGTGATTCTCTGGTCTCAGCTCTGAAGTCCAACCCCTCCCATCTGAAACATATGGAGCTGAGTTACAACAAATTGCAGGATTCAGATATGAAGCAGCTTCTTGATCTTGTGAAGAGTCCAGACTTTAGACTGGAGACTCTGGGGTGAGTGGAGGGTTGGAGTCAGTTCATTCTTCTTTCAGTAGTTTTGTACTAGACACAGAATCTAAAGTGTTTCCTGGAAACCTGCTGCTGTTTTCTTCAGAGATGCTGTCAGAGGAGAATGGAGACAGACTGGACAGAAAGACAGAGACAACAGTCAGACAATCAGATCATCCTGAAGCTTGTTGTGTTGATGTTTTCAGGAAATAAATGTGGATTCCAGCTGACAGCCTCACTAGATGAATAGAGACAGTGGTCCTCATTCATCAGATCTGATCTCAGACTCTTTGTTCTCTCACCTCAAAACTAAACAACTGATCAGTTTCATCTTTGTCACAGCTCTGAGATCAGTCTGACTGAAGCTTTTAAATCACAGACCCATCATTACATTTAGTAACCATGTGGTCTTTCTACAGAGCAGAACCTCTGCTGAGGTCCACTCATCACATCTGTATCTCTGTCATTAGTTTCATCAGATATCTTCAATGTTTCTTAGTCAGCTGATGCTTCAGAAACACATGAGATGTTCATCAACACACTCAGACTCTTTATTGAAATGGAACAGCTGGAAATCCATCACTAAAGTGTTTGTGCAGTAATGAAGCGTTGATGACTCTCAGCAGTTTATTTCCTCTGTGGACTTGAGAGAAATGTGCCGAGGAAACAGACTTGATGCTAAAAGTCTGTGCAGTTCTGTGAGCTTCCAGCTCCAACACGTTAACATGAAGCTGAAAGGAAGCAGGCTGAGCTCCACAGCTGCTCTGAACAGGACTGAAGTCCCTGCTGCTCTTTATACTGGATGTGCTGCATCACTGACTGACACCTGATGAAAAGAGTCTCTGGAAACACTAAATCACCTCCTCTCTTCTTTCTTCTTCTCTCTGTAGGTGGAAGTCAAAGTCAACAGGACGGTATGTGAGCTGAGAGAGGATGAGCTGAGTCCTGATGATCCAGAGGTTGAATCAGCAGCAGCTTGTGTGTAGAGAGACTCTGACTCGACCATGTTACTGGGAGGTGGAGTCAAGAGGAGAGCTTCATCCACATGTTTCTCATTTAACATCATCAACAGAGCTGCAATCAATATATTCTAACAGAACCAACAAATAAAGTGAAGTTCCTCTTGAATTTTCACCTCTAGATGGAGCCAAATCTCCACTTTATGTCAGGAAACATTGAAAATACCATATAAAGTAAAAGTGGGAAACATGTAATTATAGATGTCAGAGTACAGGAAGTCTGACATTTTTCTGAGAAATGTTTTTTTGCAATTTGTATGTTTTCAATAAAATAAAAATTGTACAGAGTACAGTGATGTTGTGGAAACACAGTTTTATTTCATGACATCTTTTAATTGTAAATATAAAAGCAGACATATGCTATAAAATGAGTAATGCTGATGCTGTGTTGGTTAAAGTAAATGATGGAAATTTGACAAATTGTAAATTCAATTCAATTCAGTTTTATTTATATAGCAGATGTAGGTTTTTAGTAGAACGTTTATTAGTAAAACGTTGAAATACTTTAGTAGAAAAATAACTTGAATAAATGTATTAATTAAATCAGGTTGATGCATTTTAGTGTTTATTTACATGTTTGTTAGAAATAGAGGATTTATTGTGTTTTTTGGTGATTTAGAGGTAAATAAAATAAAACAAGAGTACGTATGTGTCACAGACTTGCGTAATGACGCACTCTACCTGTTACGTAGGGGGCGTGGCCAGCGACTGTTGTTACTGCGGCTTCATCCAAAGAGAAAAGAGACACTGAGCGAAACAGGGCGACACTCTCCTCACAATAGTTGTGTTTTTGGTCAGTAAGCGGATATTTTGTGACAGCACGCAGCCGAGCCGGTGAGTTTTGGTTTATTTATTCAAAGTAGCTCAAAGTGAGAGGACACATGTTCGCGGCTCCTTTGAGAAACACTGCTGCTGCTATTACGCAACTTAATCAGGAACATTTTCTGCAAACATTTATTGCTGTGTCACGTTTTTCTGCGTCCTTGCTTTATACTATGTCAATAATATCCGGTTCCATACTCATCCTGGTCCGTTCACAGTGTCATTTCTAAGAGCGTGTAGTTATATGTGGATATATTTACACATATTTCTGTATATTTCTCATCCAATTTAAACTTTTACTTCATCAGCTGGTCTGAGTTGGAGTGGTTGGAGATTACACAGGTGCAAGCAGATGATGACAAACTTTATCTAGACAACCTGTAATCACCCATAACTTCTGATGAATCACGTTTCAGGATTCACTTTAAATATTGTTCAACAAAAGCGTGCGCTTCCCTCTGAGCCAATAAGATGTTGAGGGAGTTGAACCTTAATACGTCAAATGCTTGTTTTTGTGTGAAACAATGAAGCTCATCCTCAACAGAGGAATGTGTACTTTTCCAGTCTGTTTTTAGCTCCCCGTACTCCGAGGAAAAACCTCTGCTCTGTCCGTTTCCACACAAATCTCCGTTTGTCACCCTTTCTGTCGCACTGATCCAAACATCAGTCCGGACCAGATAGTTTCAAGTTCTGCTGCAGAACACCAACACTTTTCCACCCATTTTTCAGCTGGGAAAAATGAAAAAGACATTTCCAGATTGAATGTGCGCGCTTCAACCTCTTTGAGGACAGATTGTTCCTCTTCTCTGATGAGAACAACTTTATCAAGGTGTCCCTGTGACTGGAAATGTCTCAAAGTGGTTGTTTTCCAAACTAGGCCTTCTCTGTTGGCAGGAGGACAATGATTAAGTGATTAAGTTAAAGCAAAGGGAGTCGTTTGAATGGACACAGCATCTTAAATGGAAAGATTTGTTAGTTTACTGCTTTATTTAGCTGTAACTTTAATAACCTGAATGTTCAGCTTCAGAAAGAAATCAATCATTTCCATTGGTTGCAGCTGTGAGGTGTTGGGTCTACAGGTTGAGCATCAGTTTAAATGAGGTGAATATAAAGGACTATTCTTATTCATTTATTAGTTTCTCTTTAAAATGAGCAGAAACTGGAGAAAAACTACTTTTCTGATTTCCTACAGCTGAAGGCAACATGTCCAGATCACTTCTTTTGTTCCACCAACAATTTCAAACTGGAGGAAATTCAGTTGATGAGAAAGAAAAGTAGTAGATATTCACATTTTAAACGTTGGGACTGTTGATTCAGGTTTTGATTGGTTGTTAATCTCCTTCAGCTGAATACGTTTAGAGTGAGAGATGAAGCACTAAATCATCTCCTCTGTTCTTTCTTCTTCTCTCTCCAGATGTTGGCCATTGTTCTAAACAGGACGGTATGTGAGCTGAGAGAGGATGAGCTGAGTCCTGATGATCCAGAGGTTGAATCAGCAGCAGCTTGTGTGTAGAGAGACTCTGACTGGACCATGTTACTGGGAGGTGGAGTCAAGAGGAGAGCTTCATCCACATGTTTCTCCATGTCAGACCAGTGGTGTCGTCTATGTGATACGCAGGTATACGCCGTATATCCACTAGAAAAGCTCCTGAATTGTCGTCCAACCGCTGAAAAACCCACAACGATACGTATCAACCTGGTTTAGTGACATAACTTCACTTTCCCGTTCATAAATGGACCTTCTCTGTGTTACCAAGCGTTCACTTTTGGACCATGGGGGCTTCCGTCAAGCGTGACGTGGACCTGACGTTAACTACTAAGGAAGCAGTGAAGTTGTGCGGCGGGAACGAGTCGACAACTTGAACTGGTCCAACGTTCGTCAGTGGGGAAGGAATGTGGAGAAAAAACAATGAGAAGAAAGAAAAGGAAGCCCAGTGACACTATTTGAGATGGTAGGGAAGGAGAGCTGATGACGCTGTCGTCCTACCTGGTAAGTGGAACTCATGTATGTTAGAATAATAGTCACCACTATTGGAACAGCAGCTGATTGGCTCATTGAATTCTATCTAAAACTAGTCACTGGTGGTTTGGTTGAAATCAAGGAGCTGCTGCTGCTCTGTGTGTGTGTTTGTGTAGATGAGAACTGGACCTGGCCAGCCTTGTGGAGTGAGAGTCAGGAGAGGGAATTTAAAAACAGGCCTCCTTGGTTAGAGCGGAGAAACAGAAAGTTAGTGAAACATTAGACGACATTTAAAGCTGCTAGAAACAGTTTAAATGTACAAAGTTAACGCTGTGTTCAAATGTTAATGTAGTTCATTCAGAAAGTTGTTAATAAAAATGAAATTAATTCATTGTCGTCTTATTAATTAAGACCCCATGTTCACCATTAAATGACTGATGTGTTGGATATAGTTGAGTTTTTCCTCCTTTTGTCTAGTTTTCCGGCCTTTTCTTCTCAGTGGCTGAAGATTGTAAACAGTTCATTAATAGTTGTGGCTCTGTTCAGCAGGTCTTAACACTAATATAGATACGAAAAGGACAATAATGGATCATAATGTTCATTACTGATGTTGTTGTTTACCTCCAGGTTGTGTATCTGCACTGCAACAAAATCCACTGGCGTCCTCACAGAGGAAAGGGCGTCTACATCTGAGGAGTGGGTGTCCTTTAAAATCCAGTCCTCAGACACAAACCACAAACAGCTCTAGGTCCTTTTTCTTTATTTGAATCTTATTTGTCTTATCACTGTCTGTTCAGTGGTTAATTAAAGTCCAGCTGTTCATGTCTGTTATACATCTTGTGTTGCTTCCAATACATTTACATTCAGATAATACATAACCAGTCTTTCATGACCTCAGTTATGTGTGGATCCAGACTTTATGCATTAATGAGCCTGGTGGTTCTTGTGTGGGGCCGTTTTGGAGCAGCTGCTGCTCTGGGAGGGGGGCTGCAGGACAGATGTTGCTCCAGGACGGGGGTGTACGAGGCTGGGAGGGGAACAATCAGAGTATACCCACTAGAATAAACTAGACTACACCACTGTTTAAGACCATCAACAGAACTGCAACCAAACTACTCTAACAGTACCAACACATGAAGTCCAGTTCCTCTTGAATTATTCAGACACATTTAAAACAAAAACAAATATTCTGTTTAAAAGTTGCCAACATCAACAATCCTTCCTTTTCTTTCTTGATAATAATTATGGAAAAAATGGAGCGATACAAGTAAAACTAATCTCAGTCTCTGCCCAAATTCAGTATGTTTATCCCGTCTAGTGGCCACAAAGTGTAACTACAGTGCGATGAGTGTAAAGCAGAGCTATAGAGTAAAACAAAACAAAGTTTAACTCTGTAGCTCTGGAAACAACCTGAAGGATTCAGATGTGAAGCAGCTTCTTGATCTTGAGAAGAGTCCAGACTGTAGACTGGAGACTCTGAGGTGAGTGGAGGGTTGGAGTCAGTTCATACTTAACACACATAATACCACTCCTAACAAAATAAAGACACACAGGAATATAGTAAACCTGCCAGCATCAACAGTCCTTTCTGATGTTTCTCATCGTTGATATTCTCACGTCTGCCTTCACTTGTTTGTCTCAGTAGATTCCAGTTGTTCCAGTTGTTTTCATCAAATCATCATTTCAGAATCTTTAACCTGCAGATGATTAAAGATGATTCATTAATGTACAGCAGGCCAGAGTCATTTTTTAGAGTTGGTTTTCGGTTGTTTGTGTTTTTCGAGGAAATTCTGGTAAATAACAGATTATTTTGAAGGAAATTATGAGTCAGAGTTCAATGAAATGACCTGGAAAACAGATTACTTGTCAAATAAAGTGTCAGAATAAATATAGTTAATTCAAAATAAAAAATCTTTGATATTTCCTTTGGTACAAACTCCAATAAAAAATGTGGAAACAAACAACTGTGTCATTGTCATTGACAAAACTGTAGTAAATATCAATGTATTATTGGATGTGGACAGTTGTAGTTACTGACAGTGACCACTAGAGGACAGTGATCGTGGATGCCTTACAGTTCACTTTACCACCACCAGAGGGAGACAACTCTCCATCACAGGTCATTTAAACATCGATTTGAATCTATGGTTTGAGAAGATTTTTTACTCAAAGAGTCTTATTTAGTTTCTTAAAATAAACATAACCAGTTCCATAAAGGCCACAATACACTGTTAAACAAATTAAACACCAAACAACACATTACAACAAAAGAAGCTCAACAGATGAACATAGTCATCATCTTACTGTGTCTCCACTTTCACTTCATCATTCAAGGACCGTTCAGGGACAATATGATATTTAAGCTTTTTATTTAGACCTTCACCTTTAGCCTGACAGTGGTTCATTGCTGTACACTACGTCTGTTAATGATATTTTTTAAATATTTTTCTCCCACTGTATCTACCTGTCACTGACTGTCATGTTGTCGACTCTCTTGCATTTCACTGTTTCACCACCAAATCCCATCAATAATATATTGAATAATTTACTGAATATTTATGAATGAAGCAAGTTTTTTAGATATAACACTGCAGACTGTGTTTTACTACAACATAGAAACTATCAGACGAGTGTTTCCAGAAGCCGTCAGTCAACATTATGTCTGTTTATAATGAGGAGGAACAAACTGAATCCTTCACAGCAGACAGCTTAGTTACACTGAGGATTTATTCACATCATTTACTTTAGTAAAAGCACCAGACTGTAGTAAAATACTCCAGTCCTGCACTGACAATCTGTGTTAACATGAAAATGTGGTTATAGTATCAAGAGTAAAAAATATTCCCTGTGACATATTATCATAATTATCAGCATTAATGTTGTAATTTGTGTAATTATTATTAAACTGGTATATTCAAACTGAAACCTGAACACACTGATACAGAAGATTATGAAACAACAACAGATACGTTGGATGGAATAAAATCTTCTCCTGTCTAACCTGTTCTACCTCTGTCACAGGTAAAACCTCACCTCATTCCTGAAGTATAGATCACCTGTTCTGTTTCCTTGTTGGAGTGGAGTCTTCTTCATCTCTCTGGACTGGTTAAATAAACTGTAAGTTTGATTTGTTTAAAGCTTTAACTTTGTCTTCAGTAACTTTAATGTTTGTTTCTGCTCTGTAATGTTTGTAGAAGATGTTCACTTCTTATTCATTATTAAGTTTGTATCACTCTGTTTGAAGATCAGTCTACATTATTATTAGATAAATCATTCACTGGAATCAAACAGTATGATGATCAGATTAAATTAAATTATTAAATCTTCATTAATCTGGATCCAGCCTCAGATTTAAGTCTAAAGTTATTTTCACTTTCTCCACCGTTGTGTCACAGATCTTTTTCTCTGTGTAAACTCTGTCTGAAGGTGTGAAGGTTTATTATGTTTAACTGTTCAACACCAGTAACAACATAACAACACTTCAGAAATAGTTCACTTAACTGAGGCGGAGCTGAAGATATAAAGTCGGGATGAAGGAGGAAACTATAAATCTATCCGCCATTTTGTGTCAGTGTGTGTGAGCATGAATAGCTGTGTCTCGGGAGCGCGCATTAATTCAGGTGAACGGACATTACTCCGCTTCAGTTTAATCTAGTTTAGATGATTTATTCGTCATGATAACAACGTGTTTCCCCGATAACATTTCTGATGAAGAACCTTCTTAATATTCACCAGAATATTATTTCACGTGATATTAAGTATTTATTTATTCAAATTAAAATGTGATAGTAGGATAGAGACTAATGATTATACTCCTCTCTCCTCCTCTCAGCAGAGAATAGCACTTTTACGCAATTATTATTATTATCATTATTATTGTTATTATATATTATCTGTATTCAGATCTTTTTGTCCTAACAGCCCTAAATATAAGAATGTTTTTTAAAAGTTGTGTAGATGATAAGATGACCCAAAAACTTAGCACAATAGTAGAAAGTATGTGGTTTAAAAAATAGAATGATGTTGTCTCTTGTTGCTTTATTAACCTTCATATCTTTAAGTTTGTTGTGCACTTATTGTTCCTTAACTACTGATTGAATGTTGCTTATTCCCAAGTTTCTGTATATGGATGTTTTGATTAAAGTTTCTTTGTGTCTATCTACGGTTGTATTCATTCTGTCTTTCTGTAAAGTGTTCATTGGGTGACTTTCAAGGGCTTTCTTAAAGAAAATGTGCTATTATTATAAATGTATTATAATGATATGACATAGAATCTCCTGGATGTGATGTAGTTACTGACAGTGACCACTGGAGGCAGTAGTTTAAATTATTTAAACATGAACTTTATTGTCAGTGTCAATAATATCATTCAATGTGGTTCTTATTTTCTCCGTCAAGTTATTTGAAAAACGTGATGACTTATTTTGAATTTATTTCTACAATTATGAAAAGAAAGATTTTTACACACAGTATTGTTAATATGACAAAAATTCTAGTAATTAAATATTAAAATACTAAACTAAAAAATACAAGATGAATTGTAGTCATCTTCTGTTTATCATTTCAGTGAGCATTCATGGAAAATGGGACATTTATGTTGGTTTTTCTTGCTGTTCAATGTGTTCAGCACTAAATCCCTTCAGTGACATTGTGTGATCTGGAGTCAGAGTACATCTGAATATTTAAGAAGGATTAGGCAATCGTAATGTGTTTTTCTTCTGCTATTGATGCAGATTGTCTTTGTCCTACAACAACAGAAATGATTAGACAAGTGTTTCATGAAAAGGCGTAATTGGAATATTATATGATTAGGTGATTATAAATTGTTTCTGGGTTCAGTTAATTTTAAATCTTTATTATCTCATGGGTCCCATCTTACAATTCATTATATAATGTCTCTGTATACTTTTTGTTTTCTTTTAAAATTAAATAAAACATTTATTAGTGTATACTCCGCATCCGTTCACCTTATGCGGCTCTTGAGTCAGGACTATATGTTATTATTTGTTTGTTAAATGTCGTCATCTGGCAGGTTTGTGACAGAATATTTCTGTGAAAATGAAAATGCTAAAGATGAACACATCAACAGAGGTATGAACAGATGAACTTCTATGGAATTTTTAATTAAAAGTGTTAGAACGTCATTTTGTCATTTTTGTGTGAGAGGGTATTGGTTGGATTTGGTTTCAGGAGCTGGTTAAATAACTGCAAGTTTAGTTTTAACTTTTACTTTGTTTTTCAGTAACTTTACTCTTTGTTTCTGCTCTTTATGTTTGTAAGATGAAAGGTTCAGTCTGTGTTTAAATGATTTTCACTTTCATGCAGCTTCATGAACTCTGTTTTACCTGGACTGATCGTTTGGATTGAATAAACATACTACTGATTGTGCAAGTCAGAAAGTGGACTAATAAGCTACAGCATCTGAGATGAGGTCAGAAATAGAGACCAGTCAGTGGAGGAGAAGTGATGTTTGTACAGCAGAAATATGTCTTGGGTTTGTTGTTCAGGTGATGATTTGCTGGTGTTTCCTCTGCAGGTGTAGGTAGAAATGTGTTGGTGCTGTGTGAATCAGCAGCATGGATCAGTGTCGAGGTCTGAGAGGAGGGAGTCCCTACCTCTAAAACCACTGAAATGAGTGGGGAAAACAGCTTTTTAATCAACAAATTTATCTGATAAAGGTAAGATAATGTTTACATGTCCTAGTACTGAAGTCAGTGAGCGACCACTTGTGTTCAGTCAGGTGTTTCAGTGGTCTCAGTGGTCCAGTTTGGGCCAACAGTGATCTGCTCTTCACTAGGTTTTGTAGGCAGCTTCAGTAACTGTGAGGTTAATGTTTTTCATGTTTGTCTCCTAGGAGTCATCAGTGAGAGATTCTGAGGAGTAATTTTAATCCTGAAACCAGCTGTGTGTATTTGAAGTGTGATCGATCAAAGATTTCTTCGATTAACTTTAAAAGACTAGAACCTTCAACTGTGTGAAGAAGTAAGTTATTTATAAATTTATTTTTAAAGTTACATAACTGTCAGCATGTTACTTCTGAGTATATATGATAATATTGAGCATACAATACGTCTCTCCTTGAAGTAAATGTGGAAAATTCATGTTGTCATAATCGACTGGTAATAACAAGCAAGACCTTTAGTACTAGGTTACTGTGTGATGTCTTGAGGCGTTCTGGGTTTATGTATGTGATAATTTTAAATGTGGGACTTAAGTTAAGTTTATCTTTTTATTGTTTAAATCTGAATAAACTGACGGATTTCTTCCATCTAACAGGAATAAAAACAGTAACTGGACTCTACCATAGAACCAGAACGTGAACTGCTCTAGGAAGAGAATCATTGTTGTTGTGTGTTGTTATTTTTGTTGTTTGTTTTTTATAGTAGTTGTTTAAACATTCAAGGAAATCATCTGCTTCAAGAAGTTAAGTCATTAATTCATTTACAAAGTCGCTGATTTTTTGTGGTGAAGTGATACTATAACAGCGGTTGGAAAATCGGCATGACTGAGACATGTGGACTTACTGTGATTCTCCAGTCATCAGGTTTATTTAGAAGTTGATCAGTGGTTTATCTTTTTTAATGTCACAGTAGAGATTATTTTATTTATGACTAACACACAATCATTAACTCTTTTTGTTTGTGAGGAAAAAACATAAACCTTTGATTAAATTGTATAGTGGAGACATAATTGTGAACTATTTGTTGTGATTCTTCACAGGAGTGAATGCAGAAGAGTTTATATGTTCTCAGGTTCAGGTCTGTTCTTCAGCTTCAACACAGCTGGACTCCATATTTAGGTCTGTTAAACATGGTCAACATCTACTTTCCATCATCTCCATGCTGCTATTTTGTAGACCTGTTGGACTGTCAGTATGTCAAACATGGGAATCTGATGTTTTCTTCATGATTTCAGTCTGGTTGTAATTCTGATAGTTTTCTGTTCAGTTGCTGGAGGTCAAAATGTGTGACTTTTGTGAATGAATGGAGCATGAAGTAGAAGATTCAGAGGGATTCTGAGTCTAGATTACCCAGAAAACGCTATAGAGAGTCAGGGGAGGATGAGGAGGTGTTGGTAGGGTGTGGATGAAGGAGCAGAGGAGGAGCAGAAGAGACGCATTTGTGAAGATCACACTGAACTTAATGTGTAGAATGATATGAAAAGCAGGAGGTGCTGGTTGATCATCTGGAGAGAAGTCAAGAGGATTCCTGATGTAAATTGAACCGATGAATGAATTAAACTTTTGTCTCAAGTGATTGATCTAAGATTCAGTAATCAATCAATCATTCTTTTAGTAATAATTAATTATTGTAAATTTATTTACTGATCTATTTTCATGTTTTGCCCATTCAGGACGTGAAGCACTGCAGTTTTATAAACTTTGAACTTTTAATTCTAGTCTGAAGGAGAAAGGTTCCAGTGTGTGTTTGTGGGGATTGCTAAAGAAGGACACTCTACTCTTCTGAATGTGATCTAAACAGAGCTCTACATAAATAGGGAGGGAGAGCTACAGAGGTCAATGATGAACATTGAGGTCGTCAGATTTGAAAACCAGCATCAAGGAAAAACTAGACAGAACCAGAAAAACCATCAGACCAGGACACATCTTTAATAGCCTCACCTGGAAGACAGAAAACCAATCAGAAGAGTGATGACAAAGGAGTGGCTGGCATTGGGGAAATCAGTATTAAAACAGGAAGTTCACTCTGGGAATGGGCTGAAGACAAAGCCATCAGGACATCCAATTCACATTTAATTTGACTTTCATGTGAGCTCTGATTGTGTTGAATGAGAGATAGTTACTGGCTTGGTGGAACTTGTTCTAACTTCTTCACTGATACCAAAGAAGCAGGAATATGCAGCTTTGAAGAGTTCTCTGGTTGTGTTCATCTTTGACGGTACTGGATGAGTGTCTCGGACTTCCTCTGGCTTCCAACAACACTGAGATCCTGACTGATGTTTCATGGGGGTCCACCTCGTGGGTGTGATGTGACAAAACTCATCAGGGGGAGGAAACGGCTTCCCTATGCTCACCTTGAGATAAACACAGACCTGCAGCAGCCATTCAGATCCCTCCTGAGTGTGTTGACTTGGTGACAGAGGTCAGAGGGTTCAATGTCCCACAGAAGGAGGAGTACTTTCAGGAAGAGATTCAGAGATGGGAGCAGGCCGCTTGGGCAAGCATCATATCCCACTTCAAGACAGCACGATGCTCCACTTAATTTGTGGTAACATACCAGTTTCTGCTGGATCTATGCTACCGTTCTGGAGGATTGTGTTTGAAATCCAGAGAGAGAGGAGAGATGCCAAGACCATGAGTGAGATGTCATCAATTCTGGTGGGTTCAGACCAAAGTCGAAGAAGGTCAAGTATGATGGAGGATCTGAGGACAGAGACCAGGATGATGATGTGTCTCTGGGTAAACTGTCTCTGTTGATCAGCTGCTGAAAGGGAAAACTGATTTCTATGAATATGACCTGACAGTGTGTGGCATCGATTCAGTGCAGCCTCAGTGTACTCAGGAGTGTTGACACAGGTCTTTTAAAGTGAGAGAGGACTGTACAGGACAAAGTGTTCTGCTTCGTCATCTGAAGTGTTAGGAGTTTCTGGCCTGCAGTCTTAATGATCCAACTGTTACTCTACTGGTTGACAGTAGGTGCTGGTGGACTTCCTGGGGTAAAAACTTCAATGACTCTACTATGGTTGTCTTCCTGTACAGCAAGTCATGAGAAAATCCATGCAGAGTTAAATATGGTCACCTGGACATGATGGTTCGCTTCCTTCTGGCGTTCTGTCTGCAGTCCAACAGGACTGTTAAGAGGTTGCTGGGTCAGACAGAGATCAGACAGAAATCATCCAGAGAGCCATCAACAAACCTGAAGAAAATGAACATGTCACCATATTTTCTCCTGACAGAAGCATCAACTTTTCCTCTGTCTGATGGAGATGAACGACCTACTAAGTTATTATGGAGATCAAAGAGTTCCTTATGTCAGAGAAAGAATCAGAGAAGATAATATCTTGAGATCCAACCAATGATCAGCTCTGGCCTACTGCTGCTTGTTTCCAGAGGAGGTTCTGGATGAGTTGACCTGAAGAACTCTCAACAAAATCTAAGGGAGGACTACAGAGAATGATTTCAAGATCACTGCGTTGAAGTGGAATACTTCGTGCCATGTAAGCAGGCTCAGTGAGTTTCCTGTTGTGATTAACATTATTTTTAATGACGTTTGTTTAGTTTAGTTTCTTTAACTATAAAATTATTACCCTATTAAACTTGGTTATTGCAAACATTACATATTTTTTTTGTTACAGGATTTATTTAGAATAAAAAATTCTTATTTTTGAACTTTTTTTTATTTGTCATCTTCCTTAAATTTATATATACAATATATTCGAGTTGTCGTACAATAACATATGTTAATTCTTTTGCTGTTTTATTTACATAAATAAACAAATTGTTTTTTTTAAAAGGTCTTGGCTGGTGTTGAAGAGATATGATGAGTATTATTGTGTCATGTCTGATTTGTAGCTAATCACTGATGTGAAAAAAAAATGTCAATCAGGATGAGTCTGGTCTGTCTTTTTATTCAAATGCTTTGAAGTAAAGAATATAAGTGTCTTCATTCTTATTAAACATGTATATTATTTATGTTATTGACAGTTTTTCTATGTGTGGACTATCCAGAGAGTCACTGTGATGTTGTGGCATCAGCTTGATGTCGGACACATAACATATGAACATGAGTTGCAAATGAGTCACAAAATCTAACTGCAGGTTCAAGGAGTGAAATAAGATGGGTGATGGTCTGAAGAGATCCAAATTAGACTGGATGAATATAGTGGTCAGTTCAATCAATGTTTTTTATCACATTAAACATGTTATAGTGAAGGTATGTAAGATTGGGTAAATGGACCTGTACTGTGGGTTAATGTAGGAGCATCATGTTGTTATTATCAGCAGGTGTCTCCTCAGTCTTAGTGTCGGTAGGTCTGATCTCAAATCAGGGACCAGTCTTTGTGTTCACATGTACATTTAAATGAAGTTATTGGAGTATGGAATAATTCTTTCTGTTCATACTGTACTGTGGAGAAACTTCATCAAGGACATTTATTCCTGTGTAGTTGTGTTATGGTATGCGATTTAGTGAACCTCTTCAAGAAGGGTCAGGATATTTAGTTGTGGACAGTTGGATTCATCAGAACTTGTAATGTTCATCTGACATGTGACTGTTGTTTGAAGAAGACTTGAAAATATGAACTTGTCTTTAAATTTTAATGACACCAAACTTACTGAGGATACCAAATACAAGAAGATGTAGGTCATGGAACCAATGAAATAATGATCAGTTTGTTTTTACATGTGTGATTTGATATTGATCCTGTAATGAGCAGACTTCTTGTATGAGGTCTGCAGCTTGTTCTTGATGGGTTGTTGTCATGTAATAGTTGTCGGAATAGTTGTGTTGAGTTTGGGATGATGTGTGTAGAAGGCAGACATGATGATGTTCCAACTATAAACACACGGACAAGTTCTATCTACTCTATTATAGAGAACAGCTCATTGATAAAGGACGTAGTAATGTTGATCTGAACATTAAAAACTGAACACATTCTGATTGATTATCCATTGATTTTATTAACATCTGTTTTCTTTTTTCAGATTGAGTCGCTGCAGTTTGTCAGAGATCAAGTTAGCTCTAGTGTTTCTCTGTCTCAGCTCTGATGTCCAACCAACTCCATCTGAACTTCTGGACCTGAGGTGTAAAAAACTGCGGATCCAGGAGCGTGAAAACTTCTGTGTGGTTTTCTGGAGTGTCAAGACTGTTGACTGGAGACTATGAGGTTCAGTTCATGGATGTCTGCTTACATTGTGAACCGATCTTGGGGGGGGGGATTGGTTCATTACAAACTGAACTACTTATTGTATGTTCACTACAGAATTTAAGTCCTAGTTTTCAGTTATAGCTTCTTTCCTTTAGTTTTCTATGTTTCAAAATTTCTCTTTTCTTTTCAAATTTTAGTCTGAAATCTTCAAAGACGTGTGTTTTTTTTTTGCAAGAAAATGTGGTCAGTTAAAAAAGTAAAAAAAAAATAAAAATATGTTTGTTTGAAATATTGTTTCTAATTGATAAAACAGTGCGAACTACATCCAGACAATCACACAAAACACACAATTCCAGAGCCATGCAGCATGTTCTTGATGTTGTGTTGACAAATGAATATTTGTCTGATTGTTGTGTCGACCACAATTAAAACATTAATTAATAAATAATATATACCTGCCATAAATAATGAATTAAATAAATAAATACCTAATATATGTATAAATACTTTTAATTTCTTGGTGCACAACAAAGTGGTTTTTCAGATGTGGGGGCTGTCCCTCACATGAGGTGCACGGATAGATGCACAGCCATTTTCACAGCAAGCCAGGTAGATTGATTTGAAATTGCGCGCTAGCAACGGATGGATAGGGGAGGCGGGCACTTAGCTGTTGTGGCAGAATGTATACAGTGTCAGTCAGGACTATTTAACTTTTGCAGTGGGACCATGTCTGATTAATTGTTGCATTTAGAATGGTTCAACTGCTCAAGACGTCACCTCAGAGATTTGGAGGAAGTGTACATTGCTTGAAGTGTTGTCTGCCTCACGGCTCCAATAACCGGTTTATTAGGAATTATTGTGTCAGAAATACTGGATTTCCTCAACTGAGTTTCCTGCTCTTTCTTTGCTTGGAAACGTCTGATTCTGTCGTCATACAGGATGATTAGGGACGTTGACAAAATGAGTACTTTCTTACTTTGATGCATACTGTTGAATTAACAGTATATGGAGTATTTGGCTGTGTTCGTGTCAAAGGTATTGCTTGTTTGTTGTGTATCACATCTTCTACGCATAAAATGAAACAGTTTACTTTCAATTCTTTTTTTTTTCAGTGTGGACAGCACACTCTTCTGAAGATAAATGTTCGTGGGGCTAGGCTTGTGAAGTGGTGGGGCATCAATATTTTAAATAATGGATATAAATACTTAAATAATTGCATTTAGGTCATTTATTAGTATTTAATTATTTGTATTTAGCTTATATTTTTAGGTATTTTTTTATTGAATTATATACTTTTTATTGTGTCAGAATTGGTCACTGATTCCACAATAACACAAGGACAAAGTCACTTCTATAATTTTAGAGAACTGTCATTGATTAGGACGTAGTAATGATGTTATGAACATTAAAACTGTACACATTTTCTGATGATTATCAATGATTTATTTACATTCTTTTATTTTTTATTCAGATTGATTATAACTGCAGGTTGTCAGAGATCAGCTCGTGATTCTTGGTCTCAGCTTGAAGTCCAACCCTCCCATCTGAAACATTGCTGGACCTGAGTGGAAAACAACTTGCAGGATTCTGGAGTGAAACATCTGTGTGCGTTTTATGGAGGTCCAGACTGGAGATGGAGACTCTGAGGTCAGTTCTCTGGATGTCTGTTACGATGTGGATGATTTGTTTTCATTTCATAACTGAATTGTTTTTTGTACATATAGAATTTTAAAGTTTTGTTTTCAGTTTAGCTTCATTTCTTCTGATTTAGTTTTCAAATTTTCTCTTTTCTTTTATAAATTTAGTCTGAAATCTCTAAAGTCGTGTGTTTTCTTAATGTTTCTTAATTGTATATTAACATCTGAAACTACATCCAGACAACTCTCAAACACAACACATGCTGATCCATGCAGATTGTTTTGATGTGTGTTGAAATTGAATATTTGTATGAGTTGTGTAGTCATCAATATAATCTTTTAATCAAATAAATACCTTCCAAAATATGAATTAAATAAATCAAGATACCTAAATTTATGTCATAAATATCATTTAATTTCTCTGGTGCACAACTAAGTGTTTTTGAGATTGTGGGGGGCTGTCCAACATGAGTGCCACGCGTTAGACTGCAAATGACCTTTTCACAGCAGGCCAGGCTAGCTTGATTTGAAATAGCGCAGCAACGGAGGATGGAGCGAGGCACTTAGCTGAGTGTGGCAGATAAAGTAATCAGTAGTCAGTATGGTACAATTTACCTTTTGCAGTGAAACATGTCTGATAATTGTTGCATTTAGCTTGGTACAAACTGCTCAAGCTGTCCTCATCCACTCAATCAGATATTTGGAGGATAGTGCTCATTGCATTGACGTGGTCTGTCTGCCACACGGCTCAAACATAACTGTTTAAAAGGAATTATGTGACAGAATCACAGGACAGGATTCTCAAAATATTTTCCTGCTCTTTTCTTTGCTGGATAAGTCTGATTAGGTGAATAAAGGGCTGATTAGTGACGATGAAAAATAGTTAACTTTAGATAACTTTGCATGATTACTTAAAAAGTTTGATTTACAGTAATGGAGTTATTTGGTAGTCCGTTGTCCAGTACATGATGTTTGTAGTGTATCAAATCTTCTCTACGCATACAAAGAAAACAGTACTATTCAGTTCTTTTTTTTCTGTGTGGAGACAGCCCCCTCATTGTTGGAAAATGTTGTGGTGCATGTGAAGTGGTGCATCTATAAATAAATAAATGGATAAAATACATAAATAATTTGCATTCAGATCATTATTATTTTAGGTATTTAATTATTTATATTTATATATTATATTTAGGTATTTCATTTATTGATTTACTTTACTTTTTATATGTGTCAGAATTAGTCCTGATTCCACAATAACAAACGTCATCTACTCATTTTATGTGAACAGCTCATTGATTTAGGAGAGTTGAGTATGTTGTTCTCGACATTAAAACTGAAAAACATTGATTGATTATAATTGATTTTTTTTAAACATCTTTTATTCTTTATTCAGATGAGGTGTGCATGTTGTCATAAGACCAGCTGTGATTATCTCGGTGCTCAGCTCTGAAGTCCAACTCCTCCCATCTTGAAACATTCTTGACCTGAGTTACAACAACCTGAAGATTTCAGATGTGAAGCTGCCTTCTTGATATTGTGAAGAGTCCAGACTGTAGAAGGGAGACTATGAAGTGTGTGGAGGGTTTGGTGTCAGTCATTCTTCTTTCAGTAGTTTTGTACTGACACACGAATCTAAGTGTTTCCTGGAACCTGTGATGTTTTCATCAGAGATGCTGTCAGAGGAGAATGGAGACAGACTGGACAGAAAGAATGTGAAATCAGTCAGACAAATCAGATCATCCTGAGCTTGTTGTGTTGATGTTCTAAGGAATAATGTGGATTCCAGCTGGACCAGCCTTTACTTGAGAATAGTGGACAGTGGTACTCAGTCATCTGATCTGATCTCAGGACTTTTGTTATGTCACCTCAAAACTTAAACACTGTATCTGGTTTCATCTTTGTATCTTCTTGTGATCAGTATGACTGACGCCAGTAAATCACAGAAACCATCATTACATTTAGTATACCATGGGGTCTTTCTTTCACAGATAAAGTAACTTGCTGTGGTCCTTCTATATGAAAATCTGTTCTCTTTCATTACGTTTCTTCAGATTATCTTCTATGTTTCTTAGTCAGATGATGGCTTCAAGAATTCTAATGAGATGTTCATCATCACACTCAGATCTTTATTGACATGGAAACTGCTGGGAAATCCTTCACTATTGTGTGTTGTGCAAGTAGTAATGAAGCGTTGATGACTCTCTGATGCTTTATTTCCTCTTGTGGAATTGAGAGAATGGTGCAGAGGAAACAGACTTGATGCACTAAAAGTCTGATGCAGGTCTGTGAGCTTCAAGCTCCACAAAAGTTAACATGAAGCTGAAAGGATAGCTGGCTGATGCTCCTCAGCTGCTCTGAACAGGACTGAAGTCCCTGCTGCTTTCTTTATTGGATGTGCTGCCTCATGTACTGACACCTGTTGAAAAGAGTCTCTGGAAAACACTAAATCATCCATCTCTTCTTTCTTCTTCTCTTCTATAGGTGGGAGTATTGTTCTAAACAGGGACGGTTATGTGGAGCTGAGAGAGGATGCAGCTGTATCCTGATTTTTTTGGTATCCATGAGGTTGTTTTCAAGCTGTCTGCTCTGTGTGGTGTAGAGAGACTCTGGACTGTCATGTTACTGGGAGGTGGAGTCGAAGAGGAGAGCTTCTTCCACATGTTTCTCATTTAAAATCATCAACAGAGCTGTCAAATACTATATATTCTAACAGAACACAACAATATATAGTCCAGCTCCTCGTGAATTTTCTACCTCTAGATGTTGACTAATCTCCACTAAAGTCCTTTCTTGGATCTGGGACTGAATATAGATTATTATTATTGTTATTAAATACACTGTATACGTGTGTTTTAACATGTAGCGACTTTAGCTAAAACAGTTCTTCTTATTGGGAGAAGCGTATTTTCTTTGTGTGATATTTCTGTTAATTTGTGTCAGGAAACATTGAAAATTACCTCATAAATATAAGTAAAGTGGGACACGTTCTTATATTTTATGAGTAATTGATAGATGGTCTGAGTAACTGGAAGTATACATTGTTCTGAGATTGTTTTTTTGCAATTTTGTATGTTTTCAATAATAAAAACATAAAAAGTGGAAGAGTACAGTAATGTTGTGGTAGCCACATATTCTTATTTACATTACATTTTTAATCATAAATATAAAAGCAGCCATGTGATATAAAATGATAATGATGATGCTGTGTGGGTTAATGTAATGATGGAAATTAGACAAATGTGAGTGTTTTAGTTTAAAACGTTGAAGATACTTCTATAGAAAAATACTTGAATAAATGTATTAATTAAATCGGTTGTTGCATTTTAGTGTTCATTTACTTGTTGTAGGAAATAGAGGATTATTGTGTTTTTTATGTGATGTAGAGGTAAATAAAATAAGAAAACGTGTACGTATGTGTCAAAGATTACGTGATGACAGCACTGTAAGCGTTGCGCAGGCGGGCGTGGGCCTGCGGTGTTGTTTCTGCGGATTCATCCTAAGAGAAAGAGTCCTGAGCGAAACAGGGACGGACCAATCTCCTCTCAATTGTTGTGTTTGTTGGTCAGTAAGCGGATATTATGTGGTCAGCACGCAGCCGAGCGGTGAGTTTTGGTTTTTTCATTCAATAGTTGATCAATGTGAGAGACATTGTTCGCGGCTCCTTTGAGAAACACTGCTGATGCTATACGCAACTTTATCTGGAATCATTTTCTGCATACATTTTATTGCTGTGTCAAACGTTTTTCTGACGTATTGCTTGATTATATGTCTATAAGATACGGTTCAACATCCATCATGGCACGTTCACAGGGTTCTTTAAGAGCGGTGTTGTTTTATGTGGAGTATATTTATACAATAATTTCTGTTGTATTTATCATCCAATTTAAACTTTTCCTTTAAAAGGTGGTTTCATTTGTTTTCCAAACGTGGCCGTCTATGTTGGCAGGTAGTCATATGATTAACGTGATTTAGTTAAAGCAAAAGGGAGTCGTTGTATGGACACATGCATCTTAAATGGAATAAGATTTTGTTAGTTTTTTCTGTTTATTTTGCTGTTAATTTAAATAACATGAATGTTCAGCTTCAGAAAGAAAGAGAAATCAATCATATTTCAATTGGTTGAAGCTGTGATGTGTTGGGTCTACAGGTTGTGAATCAGTTAATTGAGCTGAATATAAAGGAACTGTTCTTATTCATCAATTAGTTTCTCTTTAAATTGAGCAGAAGAAACGGAGTAAAAACTACTTTTCTGATTTCACTTCAGCTGAAGGGCAACTTGTCCAGATCACTTCTTTTGTTCACACAATTTCAAAATGCAGAGGGAAAATTCAGTTTGATGAGAAGAAAAGTAGCAGATATGCAACATTTTAAAAGTTGGATGTTTGATGTTGGACTTGATTGGTTGTTATCTCCTTCAGCGGAATTCGTCTTTTTTTGTGGTGGAGAGTTGATGCAATAATTCATATCTCTGTTCTGTCTTCTTCTATACTCCAGATGTGCCATTGTTATAAACAGGACGGTATGTGAAAGCTGAGAAGGAGGAGATGAGTGCGTCCTGATGATCAATGAGGTTGAATCAAGCTGCAGCTTGTGTGTTGATGTGACTTGTCTTGGACCATGTTACTGGGGAGGTTGAGTTTCATGTGGAGAGCTTCATCACATGTTTCTCCATGTCAAGACCAGTGGTGTTTGTAGTTTGTGTAGTATATGTGTTACGATGGGTAAGCGACGTTTATACACTAGAAAAGCTCTGAATTGTAGTTTTTTATTCTAACGGTGCAAAAATAAACACACAAAGATACGTATCAGACTGGTTGTAGTGAAATACTTACTTTCCCGTCATAAATGGACCTTCTATGTGTTACCAAGCGTTCTCTCTTTTGGGACATGGGGGCTTCAGTCAAGCGTGTAGTGGACCTGTACGTTATTCTAGCTTAGGAAGCAGTGAAGTTGCTGAGGCGGGACTGGGGAACGAAGTCGACACGTGAAAGGGTCAACAATCGTTGTGGAGAAGGTTTGTGGAGAAAAAACAATGAGAAGAAGAAAATGGAAGCACGTATAGTGTGACACTATTTGAGATGGTGGGGAAGGAGAGCTGATGACGCTGTCGTCCTCCTACTGGTAAGTGGGTACTCATGTATGTTGAATAATAGTCAACCACTATTGGAACAGCAGTGATTGGCTCATTGAATTCTACACTAAAACTTGTATCTGGTGGTTTGGTTGCTATACAACGAGCTGCTGCTGCTGCTCTGTGTGGTGTGTTTGTGTAGATGAGAACGGGACCTGGCCAGACTTGTGGTTGTGAGTGTGAGTCAGGAGGGGAAATTTAAAAATTCAGGCCTTCATTGGTTAGAGCGGGAAACGGAAAGTTAGTGAAACATTAGACGACATTTAAATGCTGCTAGAAACAGTTTAATGTAACAAAGTTAACGCGTGTTCACTTGTTGATGTAGTTCACTTCAGATAGGTGTTAATAAAATTGAAAATGAATTCAATTGTTGTCTCATTAATTATGGCCCATGTTTCACCATTTAAATGGACTGATGTGGTTGGGATTATAGTTGGTTTTTCCTCCTATTTGTCTAGTTTTCAGGCCGTTTCTTCTACGTTGGCTGATGATTGTAAACAGTTCATTAATAGTTGTGTCTGTCTGTTCAGGAAGGTCTCTATTGCTAATATAGTTAAAAATAAGGACAACATATTGGATCTATATTGGTAATTACTGTGTTGTTCGTTTTACCTCCAGGTTGTGTATCTGAACTGCATCACATAATCACTGGAGTCATATCAGTGATAAGGGCGTCTAACATCTGAGGAGTGGTGTTTTGTCCTTTAATTCAAGTCCTAAGGACAAAAACCACAAAACGCTCTAGGTACTTTTCTTTATTTGAAAAATCGTTATTTGTCTTGTCACTGGTGTTCTGTGGTTTATTTAAAGTCCAGATGTTCATGGTCGGTTTTACATCTTGTGTTGCTTCAACACATTTACATTCAGTTAATAAATAACCAGTCTTTCATGACCTAAGTTATGTGTGGTTCCAGACTTTATTAATTAATGAGCATGGTGGTTCTTGTGTGGGCCGTTTTGGTGAAGGCTGCTGCTTTTTTTTTGGGGCGGGGGGCTGCAGGACAGATGTGGATCAAGGAGGGGTGTGTACGAGGCTGGTGGGGTACATTCTCAGAGTATCCCACTAGAATAAACTTGAATAAACCACTGTTTAAGGACCATCAATCTGAAACTGTATCCAAATATTCTAACAAGTTTACCTTACACGTGAAGTCCGCAGTGACTCTTGTTTTATTCAGACACATTAAAACAATAACAACTATATTCTGTGTAAGTTGCAGCACCAACATTCCTTCCTTTTCTTTCTTGGTATTTATTATTAGAATACAAATGGAGCGATACAAGTAAAATAATCTCTCTATCAAATATCGCTCTGCCAATTTTTCAGTTGTTTACGCCCCCTTGTGGCCAGAAAGTATAACTACAGTGCAATTACTGTAAAGTTAGAAACATTTAATATAGCTTCCACTTCCGGTCAAAAATATACAAAAAAGAAAAAACACTTTATGTATTATTTCATTATTATGTAGAAAAAACGGAAAGACATTTGTTGTGAAATAAAATTATCTCATTTAAAATAATATAATTTATCATGTATATTATATCAAACATAATTTTATTATATTAAAGCGGAGAAACGGTTAGCCGAGCTAGCACTTGAGTATCCAGCTTTTCCTTTGTCATGGCAGTATTTTATTTCATTTCTTAATTAAAAGCCGACGAGTTCTTCAACACATATTTCAAAAATAATTCTCTTTCTTTTATTTAACTGATTGTTTTAGTCATGCATTGATGTCGGTGGAGACTGATGCAATTAGTACTTGACGCAGTGTTAATCCGATGGGTTATTATGTGAAACAAAGTAGTTAAATTGATGGAGAATGAATACTAATTTAGTGTCACCGGCTATAATTAGGTCCAGTTTTCTAGAATAGCCTGTGGTACTCACTTCCTCCGATTATGTTCGTGTGGAGTCATATACTGATACGAGTGTTGCTGCCCTCTAGTGGACAGAAACTGTCACTACACGTGAAGTGTTAAGTTAAATACATTTCATACGGGTGGTACTTCCGGATACAATTTGAAAAGTAAAAGTCAATCCGCTGTCCTGTGGTCATAAACAGCCCCTAGGATCATATAAATTGTGATTATTTTTACATCACGTTTAAATATTTAATATAATTTAATTTAACTTTTAAAATCGAAAAATATTCCATACATATTTGTACTTGATCATAAATAATATTTTAAGTATGAACTGCAGTGTATCAAAACTAGGGAAATAAATTATCATTAAGATAATTTTTTATTATTACATTACTGTGCCATGAAATTGGTGTTCACTTGATGAACAGATATAACAGTTGTGTGTGTGTGTAATTTGTATCTTTTTGTGTGAGTTTTTAAATGTGCATTTATTGCTGATTGTGTTTATTGGACAGTGATCACATAATGCCGTTGACGTGTCCTGATGTGTTTGGGATGATTGAGATCGTCTTAAATAGTGAACTTAAAATCTATAACATTTATATGGACAAAATGTTACTATTGTATAAAAATTTATATTTTACCTTTTTTATTTTAGAAAACAGAAAAAATACAACTTTTTTCTCAGGTTTTTTGGTCAAATCTATATCTATATTTCTGAAACTTCTGGTGTTTGCTACTCTTTCTATGTTAAGAATTAGAATATCTGTTTGATATGACTACTGAAAACAAGAAAAGATAATTTTATTTCACAATGCTGCAATTTTTTATGAGATGTATATCCATGTCAAAGTTTCTCTTAGCCACAGCAATATTAATTAGGAAATTATAAATAAATTCTCTTGTAGGGATTATCTATTTCTTTTAGTTAGAATTATTTTAATAATTTATAAATGTCACGGAATATAATTCCTAGGTGATAAGGATGCATGAAGATATTTTAATTGAGAAGGGAATTATATAAATAATATTTTATTATGTAATTTGAATTGTGGTTGTGATTGATGAGGGTTGTTTGTTCACTGCCCTACGGTGGCACGTTTGTTAACTACACCTAGTCTTTGAAGTCGTTACACCCGAAGTATTGGGGTCAATAAACTGTTTAGAAATGAAAAGCATTTCTTTAAAATTTTTATTCCAAAACATTTTAGGATCAGACTCTTCAGCTCCTAATTATTTATTTCTTTACAGCTCTAGTAAGATATAGTCACGAAATAAAAAAATCTAATATCCAGTTATGCCCAAAAAAAGTGCCGTATGTTAAAGTCAGGCCCTCTTGTGGCCGTAAAGTGTTAACTACAGCCAAGCTAGTAGTTGAGCTAACCATCGTCCCCATGATTCTGGCAGCAGTTTTCTTTAAACAGAATCCGTTTATTGTCTAACAGGGAGCTCCTCAAAAGGTATTGGTGAGTCATTAATTTAATTATAGTATATAATGTGGAACGGATATGTAGTTTACATATTGTTTAAATTATAATGGAATTTGCATAATGTGTAACTGGTGTGTGGAGCTGTCCACGGGTGTGTGGTGCTGAAATGGCTGTTCGGCTGTGGTATATTGTGTGTGTGGTGACTTTGTATATTCATTGTTGTGTATTGTGTGTATTGTATTGTGTTCATGCCATGAGCCGTGCATTGTATTGTATTGTATTAGTATTTGATATGGTTAGATCTTGACCACTGCCGTTTGGTGGCGCAATTGATATGATAATATATGCCATCAGATTGATATCATTTGTGTGATGGTTTTATTCAACTGCAAATTTGTTGTCATCTGTTTGTTGTCAGGTGCTGTGGTTCCCTCTCTTACTTACTACTGTGTTTTTTTTTGTTGTTGTTTTTTTTTTGTTTTTTGTTTTTTGTGTGTGTGAGGGTATTGATTATTGTATTTCTGGTTTGCATTAAAGGTTTTCCTGCACCAGAATTTACAAACCAAAATCGCCACTGAGAGTCAGTTGTATTTCATCACTAATTAGTCTTTTAACATCAAATTATTCATATTTTACTGAAGTATCTCAGACTTCAACTACAACATAGAGTCATGTCATATGTAGAAGTTTTTACATGACACTACAATTGTGGGATGTATCAGGGATGAACAAGAGCAGGAGAACAAGAATCTAGTGAACAACTTCATCTCATGGTGTAAAGTGAACCACCTTCTGATCAATTCAGATAAAACTACAGAGATGGTGGTGGATTTCTGGAGGTCCAGAGGCTGCCAATACTATATTAACAAAGAATTATATTTACATTATTATATAACATAAATATTTTCCATATCTGTTTCTATGTGATGTTGCTACTGGACACACAAATAAAGTATTTATCTCTGCAGGTTCTGTGAATTCATGCCCTCTGGTTCCTAAAATATAAACTGTATGTTGTCAGTGTCCAAACCCATGATAAACTGTCATGATCACTGCCCTCCAGTGGTCATTCTCAGTAATTATTATTATTATTATTATTATTATTATTATTATTATTATTATTTCATTATTGTTATCATTATTTTGATTACATTGGATGTGAACAGTGACCACTGAGTTTCTGTGTTTTAATAATTTAAATACACTTATTGATGCTGATAGTCTTAATTATGAGAAGCTCAGTGTGTTTGAACTCTCACTGGAGACACATAGACAATGATTCAGAAATCTGACACAGTCACATCATCATGTTGATTTTGCTGGAGAATAAAGTCGACTTTTTGACAGATGTGTTCAGTGAGTAAAAGTAATAACTTTGCCTAATTGGAGGTTTTAAAAGTGTCTGAAGTGATCAGAGTTGACCTTAAATCATAAGGTGGTTTAAGACTGTTGACCTCTGTTCCTTCCATTCACAGTTCAGATGCTCCTGTTTCTATGTGTGAGTGGAAACAGAAAGAGAAACTGTGAAGTGAAGTGAACAATTATCATTCCTAACTCAGCCAAAGCTGAACACACAAACATGAAGCATATTTTAGATTAAATCCAGAAAGGAGGTCGATGTAAAATAAAAATCACAGAAGACATTTGAAGGGAACGACAGAATAAATGGGAAGAGGAGTCAGTCAGACAGAAGCATTAGTTTCCAGATCAGAACTCATCTTTTAGACCTTGAATGTTGTTGAATGAACTAGACTGCTGCTGCTGCTGTTGAACCTGTCTAACCTGTTCTGACTCCATCACAGTGAAGCTGGACTCGTTCCAGTGAGTAGCTCACCTGTGTCAGAGTCTCTAGGGTCCAGGTTGGAGTGGAGTCTTCTTCTGAACTCTGTGGACTGGTTAAATAAACTGTAAGTTCAGTTTTAACTTTGTCTTCAGTAACTTTAATGTTTATTCACTTCTTATTTCATTAATAACTCTGGATTTTTCTTGTGTTTGAAGATCAATCTACATTATTTTTAGATTAATGATTCTCTGTAATCAAACACAAAGATGATGATCAGCTGATCTTCATTGCTGCTTTTTCAGAATACAACTGGATATTATTTTTATTTCTGGGTATAAAACCGTCGCCTCCTTAAAATCAAAATTAAACATAAAGTTCTTGATGTGTCAGAGTCTGTGTCTGTTTAACAGCTTTTAATTTCTACAGCTTCATGTCTCCATCTAGTGGACTGATAGTAGAACAACAGCTGATAGTAGAGTCACTGTCTGACTTCATCCACTCACACTGATATGAATCAGAAAATAAGAACCAGTCGCTGGAGGAGCAGCTGATGTTTTTACAGCAGAAATGATGTCAAGGATTTGATGTTCAGATGAATGATTTGTGTTTCCTCTGCAGGTGAAGGCAGAAAGTGTGTGTGAGCTGATGTGAATCCAGCAGAATGGATCAGTGTGAGGACAGAGAGGAGGGAGTCCCTCCCTCTAAAACCACTCTGAGTGGAAAACAGCATTTTAAACAACAACATTTATCTGAGAAAAGGTAAGATAATGTTACAAGAAGTACAGAAGTCAGTGAGCGCCCCCTTGTGTTCAGTCAGGTTTTCAGCTGGTCTCAGTGGTCCAGTTGGTCCACAGTGATCTGCTCTTTCTAGTTTTTATAGCAGCTTCAGTAACTGTGAGGTAATGTTTTTCATGTTTGTCTCCTAGGAGACATCAGAGAGAAGAACCTGACGAGCATGAACCCAGCTGTGTGTCTATGAAGAGTGATCGATCAAAGGGTGCAGAGATTAACTTTAAAAGTCAAGAACCCTCAACTGTGAAGAAGTAAGTTATGAATTAATTTAAAATTAACATCATGATGATTGATGATTGATAAGTTTCATCTGTTCCTTGTTTAAACCCGATAAACTGAGGAGTTCTCTCCATCTACCAGGATACAACAGAAACCAGACTCACAAGAACCAAAACGTGAACCCAGCTCTATGAAGACATATCAATTCTTTGATTGGACAAGGAAATTATCTGCTTCAATGGGGTAAGATATAAATTATTTTACAAGACAAGTGACAGATATCACACAACAGGTCTACAGTTCAAGATGAACTAAAGAAGATTTTTTCCCTGTGGTGAAGTGAAACTATAACAGTTGTTTTAGAAACGGATTGAAAAAAAAATCTGTCATCAGGTTTAGAATTGATCAGTGGTTTCTCCTCTTTATTAATGTCACAGTAGAGATTATTCTGATCAGAACATTCACTACACAACACACTATCATTAACTCACTGTGGTTTATGGTTGAGAGGAAAACACACATTGATTACAGATGGTGGAGACAATAATGTGAACTAATTGTTGATGATTCATTCACAGAGTGAAGCAGCAGAGTTTAAATGTTCTCAGTGATCAGTCTGTTCATCAGCATCACACACAGCTGGACTCCATATTTAAGGTCTGTACATGGACAACAACTACTTTCCATCATCTCCATGCTGCTCTTTGTAGACCAGTGGACTGTCAGTCTGTCCAACATGGATCTGATGTTTGTCTCCATGATTTCAGTCTGGTTGTCATTCAGATAGTTTTCTGTTCCAGCTGCTGGAGGACAACATTGTGACTTTTGTGAAGAAGGAGCTGAAGAAGATTCAGATGGATCTGAGTCCAGATTACCCAGAATGCTTAGAGAGTCAGAGGGAGGATAAGGAGGTGTTGGAGGGTGAGGATGAAGAGCAGAGGAGGAGCAGCAGAGACGCATTTGTGAAGATCACACTGAACTTCCTGAGGAGAATGAAGCAGGAGGAGCTGGTTGATCGTCTGCAGATCAGTAAGAGGATTTCTATGAACATTGAACCTGATGAATGAATTAAACATTTACTTATGTCTCAAGAGATGAAAGAAGATACAGTATAATCACTGTTATAAATGTATTCACTGATCTTATTTGTTGTTTGTCCATTCAGGACATGAAGCTAAAGTTTGTCAACGTGAACTTAAATCTAGTCTGAAGGAGAAGTTCCAGTGTGTGTTTGAGGGGATTGCTAAAGCAGGAAACTCAACTCTTCTGAATGAGATCTACACAGAGCTCTACATCACAGAGGGAGAGACTACAGAGGTCAATGATGAACATGAAGTCAGACAGATTGAAACAGCATCCAGGAAACTAGACAGACCAGAAACAACCATCAGACCAGGAGACATCTTTAAAGCCTCACCTGGAAGACATGGACCAATCAGAAGAGTGATGACAAAGGGAGTGGCTGGCATTGGGAAAACAGTCTTAACACAGAAGTTCACTCTGGACTGGGCTGAAGACAAAGCCAACCAGGACATCCACTTCACATTTCCATTGACTTTCAGAGAGCTGAATGTGTTGAAAGAGAGAAAGTTCAGCTTGGTTGAACTTGTTCATCACTTCTTCACTGAAACCAAAGAAGCAGGAATCTGCAGCTTTGAAGAGTTCCAGGTTGTGTTCATCTTTGACGGCCTGGATGAGTGTCGACTTCCTCTGGACTTCCACAAGACTGAGATCCTGACTGATGTTACAGAGTCCACCTCAGTGGATGTGCTGCTGACAAACCTCATCAGGGGGAAACTGCTTCCCTCTGCTCACCTCTGGATAACCACACGACCTGCAGCAGCCAATCAGATCCTCCTGAGTGTGTTGACATGGTGACAGAGGTCAGAGGGTTCACTGACCACCAGAAGGAGGAGTACTTCAGGAAGAGATTCAGAGATGAGGAGCAGGCCAGCAGCATCATCTCCCACATCAAGACATCACGAAGCCTCCACATCATGTGTCACATCCCAGTCTTCTGCTGGATCTCTGCTACAGTTCTGGAGGATGTGTTGAAAACCAGAGAGAGAGGAGAGCTGCCCAAGACCCTGACTGAGATGTACATCCACTTCCTGGTGGTTCAGACCAAAGTGAAGAAGGTCAAGTATGATGGAGGATCTGAGACAGATCCACACTGGAGTCCAGAGACCAGGAAGATGATTGAGTCTCTGGGAAAACTGGCTTTTGATCAGCTGCTGAAAGGATACCTGATCTTCTATGAATCAGACCTGACAGAGTGTGGCATCGATATCAGAGCAGCCTCAGTGTACTCAGGAGTATTGACACAGATCTTTAAAGAGGAGAGAGGACTGTACCAGGACAAGGTGTTCTGCTTCGTCCATCTGAGTGTTCAGGAGTTTCTGGCTGCAGTCTACATGATCCACTGTTACACCAACAGGAAGACAGAGGTGCTGGAGGACTTCCTGGGACAAAACTACAATAACTCAACACTGGATGTCTTCCTGAACAGAGTCATGGAGAAATCCCTGGAGAGTAAAAATGGTCCCCTGGACCTGATGGTTCGCTTCCTTCATGGCGTCTGTCTGCAGTCCAACCAGAGACTGTTAAGAGGTCTGCTGGGTCAGACACGGATCAGTCCAGAAATCATCCAGAGAGCCATCAACAACCTGAAGAAGATAAACATGTCCAACATTTCTCCTGACAGAAACATCAACATCTTCCACTGTCTGATGGAGATGAACGACCTCTCAGTTCATCAGGAGATCCAAGAGTTCCTGAAGTCAGAAAACAGATCAGAGAAGAAACTCTGTGAGATCCACTGCTCAGCTCTGGCCTACATGCTGCAGATGTCAGAGGAGGTTCTGGATGAGTTGGACCTGAAGAAGTTCAACACATCATGGGAGGGACAACAGAGACTGATTCCAGCTGTGAGGAACTGCAGAAAGGCTCAGTGAGTCCAGATGTGATTAACATTATAAATCAGTTTATATTAGTTTATTTCTTTAAATATTCACACTATAAAATTATCACCCTATCATATCTTCCTTAATTTATACATATACAGTATAATAGAGCTTTCTTTTAAGTAATATCTATAATTATACATTAATTGTCCGTTTTAATCTGTCCCAAATGTGCCTTAAAGGGATGTTTTCCACATTTTAATCATTTTAATCATGATGACTTTGTGGAGTCAGGCATTAGATCAGATCACACTGACAGACTGTGTGGAAGAAGCCTAATTGTAACTCCATTTATCTCCATTCATTTGCAGATTAAAACAAAACAAAGTTTAAATTTTCGTGAAATGACAGAGGGAAAAAGTATTGAACAAAAATTATTTCAAAAAGGCATTGAAAGACAAGACACCAACTGAAATCTATCAATGATCAGAAAGCCATCCTGTCCCTTGTCAGTGCAAATGAATATCAGCTGGTTCAGTCCAAACTGATGGCCTATAAAAAGGTGTGTCATTACCAATGTGTCACAAAAGAAACATCTCATGGTGGGTAAAAGCAAAGAACTCTCTCAAGACCTTCTCCACCTTATTGTTGCAAAACATTCTGATGGCATTGGTTACAGAAGGATTTCTAAACTTCCAGTGAGCACTGTTGGGGCCATAATCAGTAAGTGGAAAGAACATCATTCGACCATAAACCAGCCACGACCAGGTGCTCCTCACAAGATTTCTGACTGAAGAGTGAAAAGAATTATCAGAAGAGTTGTCCAAGAGCCAAGGACCACTTGTGGAGAGCTTTAGAAAGACCTGGAATTAGCATGTACAATTGTTTCAAAGAAAACAATAAGCAATGAGCTCAATGGCCATGGCCTGTATGCACGCTCACCACGCAGGACTCCATTTCTGAAGAAAAAGCATGTTGAAGTTTGTTGCACAACATTTGGACAAGCCTGTCAAAACATATCATGTTTGGAGGACAAAATGCACTGCACATCACCCTAAAAACACCATACCGACAGTGAAGTTTGGAGGTGGGAACATCATGGTGTCAGGCTGTTTCTGAATGTAGTACTGGCAAACTTCATATAATTGAAGGGTGGATGAATGGAAAAATTTCACAAGACATTCTTGAGAAAAATCTGCTGCTATCTACCAGAATGATGAAGATGAAACAAGGGTGGACATTTCAGCAAGACAATGATCCCAAACCCAGAGCCAAGGAAACTCTCGACGGGCTTCAGAAAAAGAAAATAAAGCCGCTAGAATGGCCCAGCCAAGAACTTAAAATCTAAATCCACTAAACGTTCATAGAAAAGGCCTACGGAACCTTCAAAATTAAAGACTGTTTCTGTGAGCAATGCATGCCTTTGTGTACATAGTTAAACACCACAGGGTGTCAACATTATATGACATTGATGCAATTATATTCTTGCAGCTGAATATTTTATCACTTCAGTACGTGTGTGTGACCATCACCAGCCCTCCCTGGGAACTACCTTGCTGTTGTTTATTGAGTGGATTGACCTTGAGTGGCAGGGAGGGTAGTGCTACACCTCAGTGAATCGAGGGGAGAACAAAGGACAGAGAAGACGTGTAGGGATGGACAGAGGAAGAGAAGCATGTGGTGCCGATCACAGGAGAGATGGGAGAGTCCAGGGGTGTAAGGGTCCTGATAGAGGAGCTAAGACTACGATATAGTGACAGAGAGGAAGAGAAGTCATTAGGCAGGACTCATTAATTCTTCTTGATGTGACCCAGCACAAGCTGGCAGGTGAAACCACACATGCATGTGGGCATTCCCTAAAAATGAGTGGCCCAGAGTCAGGTTAGGAGACCCAGCCACCAGGAACCACCACCCCAGTGCTGAGCACCTGGGTACCAAGACCAGAGAACCATCACCACTAGGCATGGCACCCCCTGGCGCACATGGCGAGCGACAGCGAATACCAAGACCCAGACCAACCAAGCGAGCACAAGCCGGTGCAGGCCAGAACGACTCCCATACCCCCACACCCCCGCATCCACCACTAACCATCCACCCACCGCCACGACATCCCAACCCGCAACCCCAACCACCAGACGGCCAGAGACACCACACCCATCGAGGAGTCCAGCAATGCCCCCGCAGATGGCCACTGGCAAAGTGCACAAGGATGGACGTGCCACCGGAGCAGGGGGGCCATGATGCGAGTCTCACGCACTTGATGCACCCAGGCTAGACCACTGGTAGAGGGAATCCCCACCCGCCACGGGGAGACACCAGCCCCCCACAGAAGGGAAAGTGCAAATGCCGAGGCAACACAGTGCTGGGAGACAAACCCCAGCCAAGAGGACACTGGAGAGCCTAGGTAACTGCCCCGACCAGCCACCGTGGGGCCACAGACCGCCAGCCCAAGAAGCACTTACCGGGGAGGACCAGGCCCCCCAAGCCATGCCAAGGAAAAATGAAAAGTGAGAGTGTCCCTATTTCTGTGCTTCCTCTGTCCCTGATGTGAAAGCTTAACCCTACACCAACCCTGTGACCCTGGATGT
The DNA here is from genome assembly GCF_022458985.1 of Mugil cephalus. NCBI lineage: Eukaryota > Metazoa > Chordata > Actinopteri > Mugiliformes > Mugilidae > Mugil > Mugil cephalus. The sequence goes on along the minus strand of NC_061792.1, from coordinate 12,862,162 downwards.
GGTGTGGTGCATTAAGAAATGGGGAAAGCAGGAGGGTGGGGTGGGCCAGAAGACTGCAGCACACAACTGTTCTGCACCCTACCCTGACCCTGTCCCCCAAGTTGTGGTGCATTAAAAACTTTGGTTGGGTGTACGTGGTGTACACAGTAAGTAACATAAAGTGGAGCGTGATCTGGGTGCAATTTATGAGGCAGGTAAGTGAGGGCCAGGTCCCTGGCCGTAGAGCTGCAGGAGCAGCGGTAGCCCAGGGGACCCACAAGCGGGGCGAGGGCCCCAAGGACTCACAAAGTCCTTTGACCAGACCCGCCCCCAGCACAGCACAGCAACCGGGATGCAACAGTCCCCCAGGCAACTACCAAGAACCAACACCAACCAGTCGAGACCCCACCCACTCCACCCCAGCCCAGCCCCAGCACAACAGACCTGGGTGGCCCACCGCACTCCCAGGCACTGAAAAATATTAATATCGTATTGCAGTGAGAAAAGCAAAGATGGCATAGGCTACTAGGCAAAGTCAAGGTTGAGAGAGTCACAAAACACAGCCAATTTTTTTTTTATTATTATTTATTTATTTATTTATTTATTTTTTTTGCGTTACACATTCTGAACTTATTTGTTTAGGTTTCAATGTACGAATTATTTGGTTGTTACCAACATGTGGTGAATATTTCATATCAATAGCACAAATTTGTATTTGTAATTTGTATCAAAAATTGTGATGTGTTCAATACTTATTTTACCCACTGTATTTTATATTTATGTGTCATGTGTCATCAGATTATCCGACTGTGGACTCTTAGAGAGACACTATGAAGTTGTGGTCTCAGCTCTGAAATCCAACCCTTCCCATCTGACAGAGTTGGACATGAGTGACAATAACCTACAGAATTCAGGAGTGAAGCATCTGTGTGATGGACTGGAGAGTCCAAACTGTAGACTGGAGACTCTGAGGTCAGTTCACTGGATGTTTCAATCACATTAAAGAGTTCTCTTGTCAGGATTGACAGATAGAAAATGGACCAGCATGTGTGATTTGATATTGATCCTGTAATAAGAGGCTTGACTGAGGTCAGCAGCATGTTATTGATGTGTGTTGACATGAATAATTCTCTGAATGTTGTTTTGATGTTTGGATGATGTGTGTAGAAGGCTGACATGATGATGATCCACAATAACACAAGGACAAAGTCACTCTACTCATTTTAGAGAACGGCTCATTGATTAGGACGTAGTAATGTTGATCTGAACATTAAAACCTGAACACATCTGATTGATTATCAATGATTTTATTAACATCTTTTATTCTTTATTCAGATTGATTGGTTGCATGTTGTCAAAGATCAGCTGTGATTCTCTGGTCTCAGCTCTGAAGTCCAACCCCTCCCATCTGAAACATCTGGACCTGAGTCTTAACAACCTGCAGGATTCAGGAGTAAAACATCTGTGTGGTTTTCTGGAGAGTCCAGACTGTAGACTGGAGACTCTGAGGTCAGTTCACTGAATGTTTTCATCACATTAAACAGTTCTCTTATCAGGACTGACGGATAGAAAATGGACCAGCAACAGTTGGTTTAAATGAAGGAGCATCATGTTGTTAATATCAGCAGGTGTCTCCTCAGTCATCGGTGGTCGGTCTGATCTCAAATCAGGACCAGTCTAGTGTTCACATGTACATTTAAAGAGTTATTGGAGTCAGGAATCATTCTTTCTGTTCATACTGTCTGTGGAGAAACTCATCAAGTCATTTCTTCCAGTGTAGTTGTGTTAGGAAAAACCCCTTTAAACGGTCGGGGGGGACGGGGAAGAATTCTAAAAAACTCGGAAATGTTCACGCAAGGGACTTTTTTGTTTGAAGAAAGACTTAAAAAATATGAACTTGTTTTTTTAAATTTTTTTTTTAAACAAACCCCAAAAAACTGTTTTCCCAAAATTACAGGGAAAAGGTCAGGGAAAACCAATGAACTAAGGAACAGTTTGTTTTCAACATGTTATTTGATTTTGGACCCTTTGTAATGAGCATTTGGGACTGAGGGCAGCACTTTTTTATTGATGTTGTTTGAGTCGATAAAAAGGGCAAAAATTCGGGGGGGTAAAAGGCCAAAAAAAAACCCTGACCCGGGAGGAAAAGAGGAGCATTATGTGTTTTTTTCCTTTCTGAGAGTAGAAAACCCTCAAAGCTGGCCCCAGGTAAATGAGGGATTTAAAGGGGAACCTGTTTACTTTGGCAGTGAGTTTTTTTTTTTTTTACTTCAGCGTGGCTTCGAGGGGACAGGGCCAAAAAAATTTTCCCGGGTTTGGGGCTAATTTAGGGAAAAAGGTACGGGAAAGGACTATAACTGAAATTACACTGAAAAAAATGTCCCAATTTCTTTGACTGAAATTTTTTTGATGCTTTTGTTTTGTTACAAAAGCGATAAAATGTAAGTTTCTTTTAAGGGGTTTTTAAGGGAAAAAGCTTTTTGTTGTTTTCATGCAGCATGAATAAATAAAAAATTAAACGGGTTAAGTTAAAGTTTTTTTTTTTTTGGGGTTCAATTACAAAAAACCATTTAAAAAAAAAGGGAAAGGGACGTTTTTTTTGGGACAGGGGATGATGTCTAGGGGCATTTCTGTTTCTGTCTAAAGGTTTTTTAAACCAAAATTTTTTTTCCCCAAAATAAAAAAAAATTTGAAAAGAGTTGTCCCATTATTTTCCTTTATGGTTGGCCGGGCCCTTTTTTTTCAATTTTGGGGGGCAGAAGCTGAGAAACCCAAAAAACCCCAAAAAAAATTTGGGCCAGCTTTAAACTTTGAATAGTTGTCTGAATTTTGTTTTGGATGTTTGGGATGTTTTGGGTTTTAAAAGGCTGACTTGATGATGATCCAAAATAACAAAAAGGGAAAAAGTCACTCTAAAAATTTTTAAGAAAAACGGGCTCATTGATTAGGACGTAGTAATGTTGATCGGGAACATTAAAACCTGAACAAAACGATTGATTATAAATAAATTTTTATTAACTTTTCTTTTAGCTTTATTCGATTGTGGAGTTTTGCGGGTTTGTAAAGAAATCGCGGGGATTATCGGGTCTCACCCTGAAGGCCAAAACCCCCCCCATCTAAAACATCTGGAGCGGAAGGGAAAAAATACTTTTTTGGCCCGCGGGACTGAAACATCTGGGGGGTTTTGGAGGGGTTCCAGACTGTAGCTGGAGATTCTGGGGTCATTTCACTGGGGTCTGTTACTATTGTGGATCTGATTTTTTTTAATTAAAAACTAATTTAATTTATTTTTATTTAGAATTCCATCCATAAAAAATGAAAATTTCACCTTGTTTCCAAAATTTTCCCCTTTTCTTGTCCTAAATTTGGGTTTTTCATCCCCAAAGTTGAGTGTTAAAAAAAAAAAAAAGTTGGAAAAAAAAAAAAAGGGGAGAAGGCGGGACTTGAGGTTGTTCCAAAATAACACAAAGGAAAAAGTAAACTCTCCTTTTTTTTAGAAAAACAGCTCATTTTTTTAGGACAGTAATGTTGATCTAAACATTAAAAACCTAACACATCTATTGATTTTCAATGATTTTTTTAAAAAATCTTTTTTTTCTTTTTTCAGATTGAGTGGGCATTTTTGCCCAGAGTCACTGTGATTTTTTGGGTTTCTAAACCTTGAAGTCCAACCCCCCCCATCTGAACATCTGGCCTGAGTCCAACAATCTGAAGGATCCAGATTTTAACCCACTTTTTGGGCTTGTAAGGTTTCCAACTGCCCCGGGAGACTCGGGGGTGAGTGGAGGGTTGGAGTCATTTTCATTCATTTTTTCCAGTGGGTTTTGTACGGGGACACAGAAATCAAAAAGGTTTCCGGGGAAACCGGGCTGCGGTTTTCTTCAGAGATGCTTTTCAAGGGAAGGAGACAAAAAGATAGAGACAACAGTCAAAAATTCAGATCATCCTGAAGCTTTTTGTTTGATTTTTTCCCAGGAAAAAAATGTGGTTTAAAGCTGACAGCCTTATTTGATAAATTTAGGGACAGTGGCCCCATTCCCATAAATTTCTGATCTAAAGCCCTTTTTGGGTTCCCTCCCCCCAAAACTAAAACTTTTTTTGACCCTTTCTTTCTTTGTCACAGCTCTGAGATCAGTCGGGCCCGGAAGCCTGAAAATCACAAAACCCCATCTTTAACTTTAGAAACCCAAATTGGTCTTTTTTTACAGAGAAGAACCTCTGCTGAGGTCCAGTCATCACTTTGGGTACTCTGCCCATTATTTTTCACAATATCTTCAATTTCTTAGTCCCTGATGCTTCAAAAAACACTTTGGGGAGGTTCATCAAACCGGGGACTCTTTAGGAAAAAAAACAGCGGGAAAAACCCACACAAAAGGGTTTTTTGTGCAGTAATGAAGCTTTGGGGGACCCAGCATTTTTATGTCCCTGGGGGAATTGGGGGAAAAAAATTAAAGGGGAAAACAGACTGAGGCAAAAAGGGCTGTGCGGTCGGGTGAGTTTTCCGCCCCAAAAACACTTTAAACCCATAAAGCTAAAAAGGAAAAAGCTGGCTGAGCCCCCACAGCTGTTTTGGAAAAGGACTAAAGGGCCCTGCTGTTTCCTTTTTACGGGACGGTTTGGCGGCATCATTTGGGGGGACACCGGATGAAAAGGGATTTCTCGGGAAAAACCACTAAATCACTCCCCTTTTTTTTTCCTTTTTTCTCTTTTGGTGGGGGGTCTGGAAAACAGGATGGTAGGTGACCCGAGAGGGGAAATGAGCTGGTCCTGATAAACCCAGAGGTTAAAATCCAGCAACGGGTGTGAAAGAGGACTCTGCGGGACCTAAAAGGGCTTTGGAGGGGATAATTTGGAAATGGGGAAATTTACATTAATGGACGGAAATAAAAACTGGTTAATTACTTGCCATTTAAATTTGACAAATTGGTTTGACTTAATTTAAGTAAATTAGTTAGTTTATTTCGAACATATTAAACAAAACAAACAAAACAATCAATCAGGAATGGAAACAAGAAACAAACAAACAATTGTAAATGAAATGAAATGAAACATTGTATCACTTGAATAAATGGAGTAACTAAAACGGAGCAGATAAATCAATTACTTAGTTATTCGTGATTTATGAGAAAATGGAAAATGGATAATGGTGTTTTTATGCAAGAAAATAAGTTAATAAAAACCTACACATTACAGGTATGTGTGCGGTCATTTTTTTTATTACATAATTTAATTGTAAAGGCAATATCTTTTAAAAATTCTTAAATTTTCCCGGAAATTATTTTAGGGGGCCGAGCTTGTTTAAGGGCCCTCGTTTGTTTTCTGCGGCCTGAAAGAGAGGGTTTTTGTGAGTATTGCCCGCGTAGGACGCAAGTACTAAACCCCCGCCCCCCACTGGGACACCCCTTTGGGTCTCTTTTTGCCCCGCGGACATTAGGGCTTCATCTCTCTGGACTGGTTAAATAAACTGTAAGTTTGTTTTATTCAAAGCTGTAATTTTTTCTTTAATAACTTCAATGTTTGTTTCATTGTATGATGATCAGATTAAAGTAAATTATTCAATTTTCCTTTAAATTGTAATTCTGCCCAGATTTTAAAAATATACACTTTTCAGGTAGGTATAGGGGTCATTTTTTTTTAACTTTAATTTAATTTTTAAAAAAGCAATATTCAAAAAAATTTCCCAAAAAATTTGGTGCGGTTTTAGTCAGCCGAGCCCCTGAATACATTTCACCTTTTTGGCCCCTTGGGGCCTGCAAGAGGAGGCGGGTTTGGTTTTGGGAGGGGGGGGGGGGCGTAGTGACGAAATTTATTAAACACCCCCCAACTCACACCCCTTTCGTCTCTCTTGCAGGCCGCGACGGTTTTTTTTGGGCTTATTTCCGGGTTTGGGGTTAAAAAACTGTAATTTTTTTAAAAAAATTGCGGTAATTTTTCCTTTTAATAACGCAAGGTTTTTTTCAGAAATATGACAATTAAAGAAAATTTTTTTAAATTTTTTCTTTAAATTGGTATTCACCCGATTTTTAAAAACCAAACACTTTACGGGGATGAAACGGTCATTTTTTTTTTTTCATATTTTTAAATTGTAAAAAAGGGAAATTATTCATAAAATTAAATTAATTTTGGCTGTATTGGGAAATTTCCAAAGGGGCCCCTTGAACACCCCACTCTTTTGGGTTTTTTCGGGGGGGGGAAAAAACCCAAGAGAGAGGCGTTTTGGGAGTAGTGACGCTAGTGACCAATTTTACCAACACCCCCCTACTCGACCCCCTTTTTTCGCCCTCTCTTCCCGGGCCCGCAGACATTTATTTGGGCTTCACTCTCGGGACGGGTTTAAAAAACTGAATTTGGTTTTTTAAAAGGCTGTAATTTTTTTTTTAATTTCTTCAATTTGGGTTTCATTGTAGAGGATCAGTTTAAAAGGGAAAATTATTCAATTTTCTTTAATTTGTAAAATTCAGCCAGATTTGTGCCCCTGAAGTTACTTTCACTTTCACCATGTTTGCCCAAAGTTTTTTTTTCCGTGTAAACTCCGTGTGAAAGTAAAGTCAGTAGTTTATAATGTTTAATTCTTTAACATCAGCTTAGTTGCAGCATACGTGCTTCAGAAATAGTTCACGTTACTGAGGCGGAGCTGTAAATAAAAAGTATACAAAGGGGCGACAAAAAACATCCGCCTTTTAGGTGCTTGGGGGGGGGTGGGAATTGCCTTACCCAATACCCCCCCACACGGGCACAGGGCCCAGTAATCTCAGGGGGTTCACCCTCTTCAGCGGGTTTTTTTTTATTTAGGTCGTTAATTTTTCCCAAAGGTCTCATAAAACGAGAATATCTGTTCAGAATTTTTTAAAATTTGTTAAAGGTTTTACCCCTTTTGTTCTGCTCGGGAAGACTGGAAGTTATCTAAATTAAATTGAGCCCTCATCACAAAAATTTATAAATTTTTATTGGTTGTATTTTTTCCCTTGTACATCTCTGCAGTCTTTTAAAGTGAGGGTTTTATGGGTTTGTGGGTTTAAATTTAATTTAAATACTTTTTATTGATGCGGGATGGGCTTAATTATGAAAAGTCGTGTTTTTGAACTTTTTCTGGAGCAAATAAATGATTCAGAAATCGGGCCACTCAAAATCATTAGGTTGTTTTTTCGGGAAAAGAAAAAGTGATTTTTTTAAACAGATGGGGTTTTCAGTGGGGTAAAAGAAATTTAACTTTGCCTCTTTGCACTATTTTAAGTCACTTAAAGGGTTTTTAAAAGTGTCTGAATGATCGGGTTTTGCCTTTTAAACCCAAAAAGGGGTTTTTCAAAATGTTGACCTCTTCCTTCCTTTCACACATTTCTGACCCGGGAATTGCATCCAAAAAGCCCAAAGGGATGAACAATCTTCTTTTTTAAAACTCAGTAAAAAGTAAAAACACACCACATAAAACCCTAATTTAGATTTAGGGGCATTTTAAAACTTTTTTCTTTAAACTGATTGTTTTTAAAACCATCCAAATGAAAGAAAAACCAATAATGTTAAAATCTTTTTAAATTGTACTAGACTGCGGCTGCGGTTAAACCCTGTTTTAACCTGTTCTGCCCTTTTTTCCAGTGATGCCGGACTGGTTCCAGGGAGGATCACCTGTGCCCGAGTCTCTAGTGTTCAGGTTTTTTGGGGAGTCTTCTTTGAACCTGGGGACGGGTTAAAAAAACTGTAAGTTCGGGTTTGTTTCAGCTTTAACTTTTTTCTTCGAAAACTTTACTGTTTGTTTTGTTTGGGTTTTGTTTTTTGAAGGGTTCACTTTTATTTCAATAAAATTTTGGGGGTTGTTTTTTGGTTTTGAAAACCCAATTATGTTATATATTTTTGGGAAAAATGTTTATATGAGCCCAAAAAAAAAGAAGCAGTCACTGGAGGAGCAGCTGTTTTTTTTTTACAGCAAAAAGGGTTGTCAGGGATTTGTTTTTCAGGGGGGAAGGTTTTGGGGGTTTCCTCTGCGGGGAAAGGTGGGAAAGTGTGTGTGAGCTGAGTGAATCCCGCAGGCTTTGGTTGATTGAGGACAGGAGGAGGGATTTCCCTCCCTTAAAACCCACTCTGAGTTTTTAAAAACAGCTTTTTTTAAACAAAAAACATTTATCTGGTAAAGGTAAGAAAATTTGTTACAAAAGTACAAAAGGTCAGTGAGCCCCCCCTTGTGTTCATCGGGTTTTCAGCGGGGTCCAGGGGGCCTTTGGGCCCCACAGTGATCTCCCTCTTTCTATTTTTTTTATAGCGGGCCTTCAGAAACTGTGAGTAATTTTTTTCTTCGAAAAATTTTTAAACCTGAACCCAGTGTGTTTCTATGAAAGGTTTCAAATCAAAGGTTTGGGGAACTTTCCTTTAAAAGACAAGAACCCCAACTTTTTAAAAAGTAAAAAAGGGTTGGTAGTTTTTTCCCCTAAAATCCACCGGGGAAGCGCAAAAAAAAATTGCCCCCAGCTGTGTTCTAGGAGGAGTGATCAAAAAAAGGATTTTTTTAAATGCCCTTTTAAAAGGGGAAAAAAAAAACCCTCGACATACAAAAAGAAAGTTTTAAAATTTTGTTTAAAATGTCACGGACAGATATCAAAAAGGACAAGCAACAAAAAAACTTTTTCTACATCTGAGAGGAAAACATTCGGGAAAACCTGTTTTTTTGTCTGAATTTAAAACGTCACATCTTTGTTTTTTTTCTGCCCGCAAAAGGAGTTGTTTTTGAAACCGGTGTTAAAAAAAAATCTCTTTATTGAACATGGGGGATGTTCTGTAAATTCTCAGTAAATCGGGTTTTTGATCAGGGGGTTTCCCCCTCTTTTTAAAATGTCAAGGGAGATTTTCAAATCAAACTTTCCACTACAAAAACACACATCTTTTAACTCACTGGGTTTTATGTTTGTAGGGAAAACAAAACTTTGGGATTACGATGGGGGGGGGGACAATAATGTGAACTTTTTGTTGTTGATTCTTTTTCAAAGGGGGGTGGGCAGCAGAGTTTAAATTTTCCCTCAGTGACAGTTTTTCCCCACAGCATCAAACAAAAGCTGGACTCCATATTTAAGGTCTGTTAATGGACAAAAAACTATTTCCATTATCTTCCTTGCTGCTCTTTGTAGCCGGGGAAAGGGCATCTTCCAACAGGGATTGATGTTTGTCTCCATGGGTTCAGTCGGGTTTGTCATTCAGATAGTTCTCCAAATTTCCTTTTAAGGGGAATGAAGCAGGGGGAGTGGTTTGAAAATCTGGAAAAGAATTTAAGAGGATTTTCTAGGAACTTAAAACCTGAGGGAAAAATTTTCACTTTGGGAAGGTTCATAAGAGTAAAACAAGATCCAAAAAATTTTCCACTCTTTTTTTTCAGGAAATGTTAAAAAATTTTGTTTTACGATTTTTTGGGTTTTGTTCTTTCGGGGGACTTTGAAGCTGCAGTTTGTAAACCCGTGGATTTAAAAATCATCTGAAGGAAAATTTTCCAGTTTTGTTTTTGGGGGATTGCTAAGCAGGAAATTTCCAACTCTTCTGAATGAGATCTACCCCAGAGCCCCTACATCCAGGGGGAAAGAGACTGAGAGGTAAATTTATGAACATGGGTCGGGGACGATTGAAAACAGCACCCCGGGAAATAACAGACCAAAACAACCTTTAAACCGGGGAGACATCTTAAAGCCCAACCGGGAAAGACATGGACCAATCAGAAGAGTAAAGAAAAAGGGAGGGGGCTGGCTTTGGGGAAAAACAGTCAAAACACAGAATTTTCACTCTGGCGGGCTGAGCCCAAACCCAAAACCGGGACACCTCTTCCCTTTTCCCTTGATTTTTCGGAGCTGAATGTTTTTGGGAAAGAGAAAAATTTTTCAGCTTGGGGGAAAACTTTTTCATCACTTTTTCATTTTAAAAATCAAAAAAAAACAGGAAGGTGCAGTTTTTAAAGATTTCCCAGGTTGTGTTCATTTTTGACGGTCTGGGGGAGTGTCGACTTCCTCGGGAAACTTCCACAAGACGAGATCCTGACTGTTTGTTACAGAGTCCACCTCAGTGGTTGTGCTGTGAAAAAACCTAAAAGGGGGGGAAACGCTTCCCTTGCTCCCCTCGGAAACCACACGACCTCAGCAGCCAACAGACCCCCCTAGTGGGTTGACATGGTGACGAGGTGGGGTTTCACTGACCCCCGAAGGGGGGGTACTTCGGGAAGGGGTTTTCAAAAGATGAGGAGCAGGCCAGCAGCATCACCCCCACACCAAGACACCCACGAAGCCCCCAAATCGGGCACACCCAGCCCTTCTGCGGGACCCTCTGCACAGTTCTGGAGGGAGGGGGTTGGAAACCAAGAGAGAGGAGAGCAGCCCAAGACCCGGCCCTGAGAGGGATATCCATTTTCCTGGGGGTTTAAACCCAAAGTAAAGGGAAGGTCAAGAAATTTTGGAGGTTCTAAACCCGACCCCACCTGGAGTCCTGGACCGGGGAGATGATTGATCTCGGGGAAAAAAAAGGGTTTTTTAAATAAAGCGGCTAAAAGGGGAAACCGGATCTTCTATGAATCAAAACCGGACAGAGTGTGGCATCGATATCAGGCAGCCTCGGGTGTACTCAGGAGTTTTGGACACAGATTTTTTAAAAGGGGAGGGGGGACTGTCCCAGGAAAAAGGGTGTTTTTGCTTCGTCCACTGATTTTTTCAGGAGTTTTGCTGCAGTCACATAAACCACGGGTTACACCAACAGGAAGCCCAGAGGGCCTGGGGGATTTCCGGGAAAAAAAACTAAAATGACTCAACTCTGGATGTCTTCCTAACCAAGTCATGGAAAAACCCTGCAGAGAAAAAATGGTCCCTGGCCGGATGGTTGCTTCCTAAAGGGCGTCGGTCTGCAGCCCAAAACCAGGGATTTTTAAAAGGGTTTTTGCTGGGTCAGACAGAGATCAGCCCAAATAAACCAAGAGCCAAAACCCAACCAAAGGAGATGAACAAGTCCAAATTTCTCCTGACAAAAAACTTCAACATTTTTTCACTGTTGATGGAGATAAACCCCTCAAATGACCATTTTTAACTGGGAGGGGGGAGTAAAGGGGGAGGAGAGTTTCACCCACTTTTTCTCTTTTAAACCATCATCAACAGAGCTGAAATCAATTTTAATTTTTAACGAACCAAAACAAAAAAAGCCCAGCTCCTCGGGGAATTTTTCACCTCTAGAGGCAGTCAGTTTACGTGTGTTTTAACATTTAGTACTTCACTAAAACATTTTTCTACATGTGAAGCTTTTTTTCTTTGGGAATTTGCTTTTTTTTTGGGGTGCGGGAAAAACATTAAAAAATTTCAAAAAAAAAAATTTAAAAGAAAAAAAGTGGGGAAAAGGGTCTTATTTTAAAAAGAGTAAGATAGAAGTCGGGGGACGGGAAAGTTGACTTTTTTTCTGAGAAATGTTTTTTGAAATTTGTATGTTTTCAAAAAAAATAAAAACAAAAAAATTTGGATTAAGAAAATCAGGTTAAATGCTTTTTAGTGTTTATTTACATGTTTGTTAGAAATAGGGGAAATTTTGTGTTTTTAGTGTTTTTGAGGTAAATAAAAATTTAAAAAAATTACGTTGGGGTCACAGACTTTCTTTAAAAGACGCAATGACGCGTTTCGCAGGGGGGGTGGGCCCGCGGGTGTTTTTGTTTTGCGGCTTCATCCAAAGAGAAAAGAGGGGCACTGAAACGAAAAAAGGGGGAAAAAAACCCCCCAAAATAGTTGGGTTTTTTGGGGCCGTAAGGGGGATATTTTGTGACAGCACGCAAACCCCAGCCGGGGGTTTTGGTTTATTTATTCCCAAATAGCTCAAATGAGAGGGAAAACATGTTCGCGGGGTCCTTTGAGAAACACGCTGCGCTATTACCAAATTAACAGGAACATTTTTTGCAAACATTTATTTTCGGTTCAATTTTTCTGCGTCCTTGCTTTATACTCTGTCAAAAATATCAGCTTCAGGGAAAAAAATCTTTTAATTTTTCCCTTGGTTCAGCTGGGAGGTTTGGGGGGCCAGGTTTAGCATTTAGTTTAAATGGAGGTGAAAAATAAAGGGCTGGTTTTTTATTTTTCCCAAATTTTGGCTCTTTAAAATTTAGCGAAAAATGGGGAAAAACTACTTTTTCTTAAGTTTCATGTCCGATCACTTCCCTTTTTTTTCCCAACAATTTTTTAAACTGGGGGGAAAAAAAGTTTTTGGGGGAAAGAAAAAAAGCAAAAATTCTTTTTAAAATTTTGGGGCGTTTATTTAGGCCTTGATTGGGGTTTTTAATTTTCTTCGAACAGTGAAGTTGTGCGGCCGGGGAAAAGTCGGAAAAACTTTAACTGGTCCAAAAGCTCGGCAGTGGGGGAAGGAATGTGGAGAAAAAACAATGGGGAAAAAGAAAAGGAAGCCCAGTGACACTATTTTTTAGATGGTAGGGAAAAGGGGAGCTGATGACGCTGGCGTCCTAAAACCCGGTAGTGGAACTCAGTAAAGTTAGAAATTAGGGCACCACTTTGGGGAAAAGCAGCTGATTGCCTCATTGAATTTATCTAAAAAGTCACGGTGGTTTTGGTTGAAATCAAGGAGCGGCGCGGGTGCTGCTCTGTGGGTGGTTTGTGTTGAGAGAACGGGGCCTGGGCCCGCCCTTTGTGGAGGGAGGGCGGGGGGAGGGAATTTAAAAAAAAGGGCCCCCTTGGTTAGGCGGAAAAAACGGAAAATTAAAGGGGAAAAATTGACGAAAAATTTAAAAAATGCGAAAACAGTTTTAAAAGTTTTTAAAAAGGTTTTTCGCTTTTGTTCAAAATGTTAATGTTGTTATTCAGAAAGTTGTTCCCTAAAAAGAAGAATTTTTCCCTTGTCGTTTTTTTATTAAACCCCCTGTTTACCCCTTAAATGACTGATTTTTGGATATAGTTGAGTTTTTTTTCCCCCTTTTGGGCTAGGTTTTTAGGCCTTTTTTTCCCAGGCTTTTCCCAAACAGGGCTTTTAAAGCTAAATAGATACTAAAAGGGCAATTAAAGGTCAAATGTTCATTAAATGATGGGGTTGTTTACCCCTGGTTGGGGGGATCGGCCCCGGGAAAAAAAATCCCTGGGGTTTCCCACGAGGAAAGGGCGGGTTTCACGGGGGGAGTGGGGGCCTTTAAAAAACCCCGTCCCCCAGACACAAAACCACCCAAAAAGCTTGGTCCTTTTGCCCTTTTTTTTCAAACTTTTGTTTTTCACGGGCGGGCAGGGGGTTTAATTTAAAGGCCCCGCTGTTCAAGTTTTGTTTTTTACTCTTGTGTTGCTTCCAACAAATTTACATTCATTTTTTTTAAAAAACCGGCTTCTTTTCCTCAGGTTTTGTGTGGACCAGGGCTTTAGCAAAATGGGGCCTTTGGGGTTCTTTTGTGGGGGCCCTTTGGAGCAGCTGCTGCTCTGGGAAAGGGGGGTGCAGGGGCAAAATGGTTTCTCCAGGACGGGGGGTTTTACGAGGTGGGAGGGGGAAAAATCAAAAGTATACCCACAGAATAAAATAGGGCTACACCACTGTTTTTAAGGGCCATCAACAGAACTGCCCAAACCAAAATTTTCTAAAAGGGGTGGGGTTTAAAAGTTTCCAGCATAAACAATTTCCCTTCCCTTTTTTTTTGGTTGTTAATTTAATTTTGGGGGAAAAAAAAGGGGGGAACTTTTTGGTCAATAGGGAAGGGGAAAACTAATCACTCCCCCTAATATACGGGTTTTGCCCCAAAAATTTAGTTAAATTTTTAAACCCCCCCTGGCCACAAGGGGTAACCTTACAAATGCAAATTTGTGTAAATAATTCACTTCGGGGTTTAAAAAAAATACAAAAACGAAAAAACTTTTTAATTTTTTATCTTTTCAGAATTTTTTAAAAGGGACACACCGGGAAAAAAATGTAAAAAATTTGGGTAATTTGGGTTTCCCCCAATCTAATTTTTCATATATATTAGGGGAAAATGACTTTAAAAACTTTATTTAAGTTTCGCGGTTTTCCCCAAAACGAGGGCGTGTAGGGCCCAGCTATCAGGAAAAAAAGTAACCGGCAGCTTCCCCTTTTTCACTGACAGTATTTTTTTTTTATTTCTTTCAAATAAGCGGCCCAGGGTTTTTTAAAACATTTTAAAAATTAAAATTTTCGCAATTTCAAATTTTCCTTTTATTTCACGGGTTTTTTTAGTCATGCTTTGATGGCGATGGGGGAGATTAAATTTGCTAAAGGGGATAAAAATAATCAGAAAAGTGCTGGGAGCTTTTAAATTTTTGACCATATAAAAAGCAAACTCCCGACGAAGCGATTGTACTCAGAAGGCTTTTTTGTTAATCCGAGTGGTCATTCATTTTAAAAAAAGTAGTTTGGGTTAGAGCAACACGGGGAAAACCGCTGTAATTAGCACCCTAACCTTTGGGCCCGCCCGTGCCCCACTCCCCTTGGGGTTTTTTGATGTGGAATCCCACACAGACAGCAAAATGTCGCTGCCTTAGTGGACAGAAACTGTCATTACAGTTGAAGTGTTGCGTTTTAAATTTAGACTTTCGATTATACTTCCATTTAAAACATAAAACAAAAGCGAAAAAAACGGGGTAATGTAATTTAGGACAATAAAAAATTCACGATGAAAAAAAAAAAGGACCTTTTAGAAATGAATCTCTTTAAAAAAGGAGGGTTTTTTTTGCTTTACATGGGAAATTTAAAATAAAATTCTGTTTTAAAAAAGAAAAGTAAATTTTATTAAAAATCCAGTGCAAAAAAAGTATGGAAATAAATTATTATTAAATACATTTTTATTATTTTAAAACAATTAATCATACTTTAATTTTTCAATGTATAGATGGGTTTCATTTTTGTGTGTAATTTTTATCTTTTTTTTTGAGTTTTATAAATTTGAATTTTCTGCAGTGTGTTCATTGAACAAGGAGACCAAAAATGCTTGGGGGGCATCCCGGGTGTAGAGGTTGAAAAACGTTTAAAAAAAAATAAAAATAAAAAAACCCACACAAGTTTAGAAAATTTTATGGAAGGGATAAAATAAGGGGGAGGGCCCTTTTTTATTTTAAAAAAAAACAACTTTTAAAAAATTTTTCTTTTCATGTTTGGTTTGGGGATTTTTAAAGAAGCCAATTTTTTATTCTGATTGGGTTGGCCAAGCGGCCCGGTTTATATCAATGGGAAATTACATATATTTTTTGGTTTTTTCTTCTTTTTTTAAAGGGGGGGATTTTATCCATGGGTTTTGGGCCCGAGAGGGCACAGTGGTGTTGTTGAATTTGTTTTTCTCTTTTTGGCAAAACTCTGCAAAATTTCTATGTTAAAATTAAAAAAAATTAGAATAGGACAATGGGAAAAAAAATTTAAAAAATATTTATTTTTTCCCCCGTTGGGCATTTTTAAAGAGCATGTATTTCCCCCGGCAAAGTTTCCTTTGCCACACCTTTTAATTTGGAAAAAAAAATAAATAAATTCTCTTTGTAGTGTTTTTCAATTTCCTTTTGTTTGGGAATTTTTTTAAAAATTTTTAAATGTTCCCCTGAAGGGTAATTTTTAGGTGAAAAGGGGGGGTTAAAAAATTTAAGAAGGGTAATTAAATAAAAAATTTTAATTTTGATAATTAGGGGGGAAGGTGGGTTTTTGGGTTTTTACGGCCCTCCGGTTTGGGCCCCAGTTTGTAACTACACCTTCGCCTGAAGTCGTTACACCCAAAAATTTTGGGGGGCAATAACGTTAAAAAAAGAAAAGAAAAATTTTTAAAAATTATACCCGAAACCCTTATAGGATCAACCTCACCTAATTAATTATTTTGGGTTTAAAAATCAGTTAGTTTTTAGTCCACGGGAAAAAAAAACTATAACCCCGTTTAAAGGGCCAAAAAACCCGAGCCCCTTTGTTTTAAAAACAGGGCCCCCTTTTGGCCGTAAAGGTAAAATACAGCCAAGTCGTAGTAGAGTAACCCCGTCCCCCATTGAGACTGGGAGGGGGTTTTCTTTAAAATAAGGGGGCCGTTTTCAACCCCCCCGATTCAAAATTAAAATCCGCACATCACAAATATCTGTTTTATTTTACCGGGGTTTTTTTTGTCCCTGCGTTTTCTGTGATATCGTTTAGTTTTTATGGGGAGGGATTAAATTTACCAACGGGAAAAATTTTAATTGCACAAAATTTTACAGTTCAGTTTACTTTTAAACTTTTTCATAAAACAAGAACTATATAAATATAAATTTCGAAACCCATGAGGAAAAATGCGATTCGCATTTAAAATTTTTTGGAACAGGTTAATCGAGAGGGTTTATTTTTTGTGAAACAAAAATTGGTTTAAAAAGAGCAGACCCCAGAAAAAACCGCTGTAAAATTTGCACCACTAACCTAGGGCCCCCTGTGGCGCCACTCATCATGTCATGGAAATAAAATACAGAAAAACGATGTTGGGTGCCCCAGGGACAAAAAAATGTCTTTTAAAAGGAGTGTTAAGTTCAATTAAATTTCATACGGACGGGACTTCCCCGGGTTAACATTTTAAAGGTTTAAAAGGGGGGGAAAAACCAAAGTTCGGTTTTGGAATGAAAATTTAAAATTTCCCCCTTTTTAAAATTAAAATCCCGCAAGAAGGATTGGGTTTTTTTTTTTTCTTTTTACTTTAAATATTTAAAAAAAAAATTTTTTAAAAAACAAAAAATTCCAAAAATAAGAAATCCCGTGCAGAAGAAATATGGAAATAAATTATTATTTAAAAATTTTAAAATTTTTAGTATTTCATTTCTATGCCAGAAGTTGGGTAAAAATTTTTTGTTTTAGGAAAAAAAAATATAAAGGGTTTTATTCGGGCTTCTTTTGTAAAATTGTAAAAGAACCTTTTTTTTATAATTCCCGAAATTTAACTTTTTAAATTTCAGATGTTGAAAAATGTGTGACTGCATATGTACTTTTAGCAAACCCCCCTTATACAACACTCAACAGGTCAGGCCACCTTCCCCCAAAACAGTTGGAATCGTCCACTTCCCGGTTTTCCATCGGGGCCCCCCCCACCTGGGCAGGGGGGTTTGGGGGAGCCATGGAACAAACATTTGGGAAAATTTTTAAACTGGAAAGAAAGGAAATGAAAGGGGATGTTTATTTCTCTGAAGGGCACCTGAAATCCCCTTTAACCTTTAGACCAAATTTAACCCGTAAAATCATTTCAGGAAAAAGGCTAAAATTTTGTGAAGGGGAGTTTTATTCCTTTGGCCCCCACCCCCCAGTAAATCTAGCAACAACACAGGGGGACCACAACAAATGAGACCAAAAAAACAGACACGGGTACTTGATTTAAAGAAAAAGTTGGGATGTTTTGTCTTTGAAAAAATTTTTTTAAGGGAAGGGGAAAATTTTTTACCGCAAGTTCTTTTCCCATGACTTTTTTTTTTGGACATACTAAAAATAGGGCTTTTTTTTTTATCACAGAATTTTTTTTTTAACCAAATTTTTATTGAGTTTTCACATGTATGTCGGGGAAAAACAATACAACAAAGAAGACACAAGTTTTTGTACCAATAATAACCCAACGACTGTCGGGGGGATGCTAAAATTTTTAGTTTTCCCTGTTCCTTTTGCATTAAACTTTTTGCTTTGTCCCCCCTTTGAGTTGATCTTTCCAAAACCATGCTCCCGGTTTTTTGGGGGTTTCCCTTGACCTTTCTTGTGTTTAAACCCCTGCTTTTGTTAAAAAACCCTTTTTGGCAAGTACAGACTTCTTTCCACAACCTTCCCAATAATCCCAAGAATTTTATCACTTGGGGTGGGAATTTCCCCATCCCCAAACATTTTTTTACGATTGAGTTAACCCTTTTTTTTCCCGTTTATCCCATTTTTTACACTTTCCCGAAAATGCGTTCTGGGGCTGCCCCACGCTTTCCCCCAAAACTCCAGCAGTCCTGCTGTGAAGCCCTTTCCTAGGGTTTTTATCTTTGGGTGTTATAAAAGAGTGAGGGGAGGGTTTTTCCCGCAGAACTTCCCCCATATGAATGAAATTTTTTGTTGTTTCTTGTGGTCTCAACATGTTTGGGGCCAAACCCCTTCCCCCCTTGTTTTTGGATTTTTTGCTCCCGCTTCCCTTTTGGGTTTTTTAAAAGTGTTGATTCCTTCCTGCTGTTTACCCAAAAACTCCCCTAGGAAAGCAAAAGATTGGGTTTTTTGAATCGCTGAAACACCAATCACCTTATTTATAGTTTCATTTGAAAACCTTCCCCCCTTTTTTTTGGGGGAAAAAACCTCAGCGCAAAGGGGCATAAAGTCTTGTTTTCGAGGTTTTTCTTTTTTCTTTTTTTAAAATTTTGGAAAAAGTAGAAGTTGTCCACCTTTTGATTTCGGGACATGTTGGGAATTTCTGGATCATACGCGCTGGCTTTAACTTTAACCAAGTAGATCAGAAACAAAACAAGTAACAAAGCCCGTCTTTAGGTTTGTACACCATGAAATTTTTTTATTTTAAATACTATCATAACATGTACTTTTTTTTTCTTTTCTATTTTTCAACTAAAAGGGCTTTTTTTTAAATTTTTACTATACAGACTTTTTTTTTTTTTCAAAACATTTCTTTTTCAAAACTATACTTTTACTTTTTGCGGGCTTTTTATACTTTTCCCTTTTTTTATTGGACAAACGGGGGGGGGGGGTTTTTTTTTAACATCTGCTTCTATATCACTTTCACCGGTCCCCCGGCCATGATTTGGGTTTTCCCGACTCAACCCAGAGGGAAAAGGACCTTCACCCGCAATAACACCCTAAGGTAAAGTTCATTTCCCTTAAATTTTTAAAACGTTTTTTTAAATTGTTCATTTTACGGCCCTTTTAAAAAAATTTTTAAACAAAATTTTTCCCCCATTTTTTTTTTTTAACCTAAAAGAGGAAAGCCCCCCCCCAAAAAATTTTGGTTTTTGGACTTTTTTTAATTTTATTTTTACTATAACATTTTTTAATACAAAAGGGAACAAAGGGATTGGGGAAAATTTGAAACTCATTTTGGGTTTAAACCTGTTGCATATTAGTTAGGGGGTTTAGTTCTAACCTCCACTTCATCACTCCCCCCCAAAATCAGGGGGAGACCGGTCATGGGGGGGTTTCTAAGCTACGGGCTAAAAAAACGGGAACGTCGCAGGAAAAAAATCTTCAGGTGAATTTAACATTACATTTTTAACTGTTTTTAAAATTTGTCTTTTGACAAAAACCCTGTTTAAACCCAAAAGGGGTTAACATTTTATTCATCAAAAAGTTTCCATCGTTTTTGAAAAGAGCAATAGATAGGTAGTCATTAAAATGTAGGTTTTTTTTTTTGCACATTAGAATTTTTTTGTTGGTTTTTGGGGTTAACCTCCTACTTCACACTCCAAAAACACAGGGGAGACCGGCCCCTGATGGGGGCTTTTAAAATTTACCTGAAAAACGCAAATTTTTCAAAAAGGGTGCAGGTTCAAAAATTAAAAAGATCATGTTAAAGGGTTTAAAAAGATGTTATATTAGGGACGTAGTATTTTTTGGGTGTTCTTTAAATTTTAACTAACATGTTTTTTTTCCTAATCTCTCCAGGGGAACGTTTGGCCCCCTGAGGTTTTTCCCGGACTTCACGTGAAGAGGAGGTTTTTGGGGCTTTAGGGAAAGGTTTTTTTTTTTTTTTTTTTTGGTTTTTTTTTTTTCTGTCCCCGGTTTGGGGGGGGGCGATAGGGTTTTTACGGACCCCCCCAGCTTTTTCCCGTGCGGCGGGAAAGGGAAAGGGAAAGGCCCCCCCCCCTCGGGGGACTCCCCCACTAAGCCTTTTAAACCCTCCAATTCTGTCCCCCACTCCCCCATTAAACCCAAATACCCTCCCCTCGACTGACCCCCCACCACACACTGCTCCAAACCCCTTAACCCCAACCACTCCTCCCACCACACACGGGCTCCACCCATTAAAAACCCCCCTCTGCGGGCTGACTCCTCCCCCCCTGCACCCGGCTTCCCCCACCTCCCCCTTTGAAATCCCAAAATTTAAAACCCCCTAGCTCCTCCCCTCTATACCCCCTCCCCCCCAAAGGGAAAACCCCCTGCCTTGTTATGGGAGACTTAAAACCCCCTCCTTTTACCTCCAGAAAAAAACGGGGGGGACACGGCCCCCCCCCCCCGCCGGGTACACGGACCCACTCGGGGTGACCAGGCCCCGACAACCCGGGGGGATTCGAACCCAAATCTCCTGGGGACTTCCAGCCCCGGGGGAACCCCCCACCCCACCAAGAACCCCTTTTACACTTGGGCCTTTTCTCTGAGCGCTTTTTTCACGTCACTTTGGGGAAACCCGGAAAATTTAAAAATCAAAAAACTGTTTTATAAGATTTTAACCCCAGGGACTTAAAAAGTTTTTTTAACCCCTCATTTAACCCTCTGACTATCTAAAAAGGGAGGTTTCAGGGCTTTCATGTACATTTTCAAACCCGTTTTTTTTGGTGTTGATCTTCAAAAAACCAAATGTCATAAATTTGAAACCCTTTAAAGTCCACTCCTAAGCTTTTTAACAGTCTACTAAATTTTTCCAAAATTTTTCCGGGCTTTTTTTGAATTTTCATCCGACTTTGGTGTTGAAATCTAAAATTATGAAATACGTTTAAAATTTTAACCCCCATCTTAAAAAAACCTCCAAATTTGGGGGTCTACCAGCCCGGGGCTATCTGGAAAACAACTGTTCTCACTCTTCCTGGGGCTTTTTTTTTTGTTTCGGTTTGGTTTTTTTAAAAAATTTTAAAAGGGGTTTTGGGGGGGTTTAACAATGGGGTCCAGGAAAAATTAAATTTAATTGGGTAACAAATTTGGCCACCTGAGAAAAGCTGGCCCACTTTCAGATTATATCAGGGGTTTTTTGTCTTTTCTCTGAGGGGTTTGGGCATTAAAATAAAATAAACTTCCCCGGAACAAACCCAAAAACCTCTCAGTCCTTAGAGGAAAACTCTAACCACTTTAGCAAATAAACCAAGACAACAACAAAACCTTCCCTTTTTCATTTTTCAGTCTTTTACGGGGAAATTTAAAATTTTAAAATGGTCCCCCCCCCCCAAAAAAAAAAAACCAATCCCAAAAAAAACCCCTTTGAAAAAAAAAAAACCCAAAAAAAAAACCTTTTCAAAAAAAAAAAATAACCTCCCCCAAAAAAAAAAAAAAAAAAAAAAAAAAAAACTTGAAAAAAAAAAAATCCCCAAATTGTTGGGGCCCCGACCCCCCAGAGACTTGGGGATGCTTTTAAAAATTTTTTAAACATTTTGGTTTTTTCCCCTGTCACCCTTTAAAATAAAAAGAGAAAGCAGAGCTCTGGATTTGATTTCCCCGGGGGCAGACTTTAGGACAGAAAACAGCTGATCCACTGAGGGTACTCCCTTTTAAAACCGGATGTGCAGCTTTTTGTTGTTTTATTCATTGGTTTACCCTTCCCCCCCCGAAGCAACAACAGAAAGAAGTCAGTAGCCTAGGTTTTAAACCCAGGGCCTTAAAAAACAAAAGGGGGGGTTACTAGGACATCCACCTCACTGAACTATTTACAAAGGTTTAACCCAAAAGGGAAATTTGGGGCTTAAAATTTCTTAAACACCAGCCCCAGCACCCGCTAAACCTTCCCTAATGGGTTTTTTTCTTTACTAAAAAGAGTTTAAAAGTCTCTTTTAGGATCAGTGTTTGGGGAGGGGGACAGTTTTTAGTTTCTGACGGGGGCCCCTGGGGGGGCATGGGTGGTGAAAAGTTTAAAAAAACTTCCGGGCCCCCGGGGTTTATTTTAAAAAACGTTCAGGATCAGGAAAAAAAATTTTTTGATTTATTTGATCTTCTTTACTCCCTCCTCCCCCTCCTTTCCCCCTGCGGGTGAAAGGGTTAAAAAAACCCTTTCTCGGGGGGGGGGCCCCTTTTGTCTGGTGTCAGTGTTTGTGGGTTTATCAAAAAGGGTGCGGGCACCGGGGCAGGGGTTTAGTGGTGGTTTTTAGGCTTTAGCCTCCTCCCCCCCCCCTTTATCTTTAATTTACTGGGGAAAGAGTCAAAAAAAAAATCTGCAGACGGGGCCTGCGGCCCCCCTCAGTCCTGGTTCACCACTAAGTTTAAGGGGGACAAAATCACGGGGGAAAAAGTGGAAAAACCCGCGGACCCGAGGGGAAAAGGGTTTGGCTTTTTGTCTTTTACTTCCTGGGCAGGCCGCGGGGGGAGGACAAACGGGCTTTTTAAAAATCTTTGGGCAGACCAGCGCTTTTGAAAAAATAAAATTTAAATGACAAATTAAAAGGGTTTATTTAAAGACGATTGTCTGGGTTTTTATCAACCCAATTTTTATAACAATTTAAAATATCAAAACTTTTAAGTGTTCCGGGAGAAAAAAAACCTGGCGTTCGTCTGTTTCTGATTAAACTCAAAGGGGAAAAAAACATGGGTGATTTTTAAGATCAGGGGGGTGGAGCTTTTTTTCCTTGGGCTGCCCGGGAAAAATTTTAAAAAAAAAAACTGAAAACTTTTAAGGTGTCGTCAAAAAAAACTTTATTTCCTCATGTACGTTAACTTTTCAACCGGAAAAAAATTTGAAGGTTTTCCCCCGAGGGTTGGGCTTCCCCCTTTGGAAACCCCCTCCCAGTTTGTTTGTGGGTGTTCACGTCATTTTGACTGAGTCCAGTTTTATTTTTCGGGGGTGAATCCGGGGCGTGTCGCCTTTTTTTTTTTTCAGATGAGTTTCCAGGTTTAAAAATTTAAGATGATCGTGGTCTGACTTGGTCCCCCTTCTCATCCTGAAAACCCTTTTCCCCAGAGCTGGTTTTCTCATGAGCTTTACAGAGAAAACCTTTGGGCTTCAGGTTTAGCCAGGACCCGAAACAGCAGAGAAAAAAGGGCCCGTTTTTTTTGTTTTAAAAAATATATTCTTTATTGGCATTTCAAAACTCGGTTGTTCAGGGTTTTTCTGAAGTCAAAAAATAGGGTAAAAAATTTAATATGGAATTTAAATTTTCCTATTTTTTTATTAAAAAAGGGTCAATTTTCTTCCACAGTGACTATTCACAGGAAAAAGTATTAAAAGTGATTTGTTTTTTTTTTTTGGCAAAAAAAATCTTTTTTTTTAAACTAAAGTGGGTTTTTTTTTGTTCCTAATATTTTGTTCCCCGTTGTTTTAAAATGGTTTGGGTTTGTGGTGGAAAAACATTTTGAGGCCCTTTTAAAAACGTTTGGGGTGTCGCCCCCGGGGCCCCCAGGGTGGTGGGGAAGTTTGGGAAAGGGGGGGTGTTCAGCCCAGGTCAGGGCAGTGACTTGAAGGAAATCCCCTCACCCGAGGGAAAGGGCCGGGGCCCCACCCCTGAGGGGTTTCAGAGAAAAACTCTTCATCGGACTCGCCCAGGTTTATTTGACAGGAGTTTAAAGGTTCGGGGGGTTTAAAAACTCAGGGAAAAAGTGAAGGAGGGACCGAACCCCCGACCCCCTGATATCAAACCCTTTACTTTTTCCCCCACAAAAAAACCCCGACCCGCCCGGGTCCTGCCGGAAATGGGTAGCGCCTTTTTTCAGCTTTTTGGGCCCCTTCAACCAAAAAGAAGTTAAAAAAAATTTTTTTTTAAAAATTTAGAAGTAGCTTTGGTGCGTTAAAAAGCGCTTCCAACTGGGGGTTGCAGGTTTTTGAGACCAGGGGTTTATAATAAGCTTGTCCTTTTTCATTGGGAAAAAAACAAGTTCTGTGAGAGTTGAAAAACCCCAACCTTGTTTCCCCCCAACCCCTTTTTCTTTCTCCCCGAGCCCCCTTTCTCACATTTTTCCTTTAGTTTTTTTTGGGGTATTTGTCATCTTTTTTTTTGGGGAAATTTTTCAGGGTTTTGGAAAAAAAAAAAAAAAACTTTGGGTCCGCCTCCCACAGACTTTCCCCCCCTCTAGGAAACCCCTTCAGCTCTTTTTTCCTCCCGACTCATGAAGGGCCCTTCAGTCAGGGGACCCCCCAACCTTTAAACCCTCTACCCCAACTCTTCCTCTGGGGCTCTGGAGAAAAGGCCCTTTTAGGTTGGGGCCGTGAAGCAGTGAAGACGGAAGCACGTCCCCCTCAGTGTTTTTTTCAGCCCACTAACCCTTCCCCCCTCCAAAAGGTCGGGAACCCCTTTTAAAAGCCACAGCTCCCTTTTAGGGTCCCCTGGGAGTTTGTAGTTTTTAACTTTTAGGTAAAATTTACATGAAACAGAAGAATATTTTTTAAGGGGTTTTAAAAATATGAATTAAAATTTTTTTTCACTGGGGCAGATTCCCCGAAAAATCAACATTAAACAAAAACCTGAACACTTTAAAACCAACCGAAAACCATCCCGCAGCTTTACGGTTTTTATTTTTTCAAAAAAGGGGAATTATTATTATTTTTTTTAGGTAAATTTAAAACTCGGTTTTTTAAAATCCCCAAAACGAGACAACAACAGTTTATCTGTCCAGGTTCTTTGTCGGGGGGGCCCTCCTGGTTGCCTGGTTGGTTTGGGGCCCTCAGCATGTTTTTCCACCGGCCTTTAAAAAAAATCACGTCCCTGTTCTTGGGCCTTTACATCATTTACATTTTTCAATTTAAAAACGCACATCTCTGGGTTCCGGGGGCCCGAAATAAAACATTGCGTGTCCACCTTTGGGGTTTTTTATTTATGAAATGAGTGGGCTTTAGGCTTGGGAGACGGCTGGGTCCCCGACACAAACAAACAACAAAAAGAAATTTTTTCTTTCATTTTGGGGGGATCGGGAAAGGGAAAAACTGGTCTGGACCCTGCAGGATTTACCTTTAGGGGTAAAGGGTACATAATATTTCAACGGAAAAAACCAAAAAAAAACGCAAGGGTCCTCCTCTATTGCTTTTTTAAACTAACCCGCAAACACGAACGGGGTAACTTTAAAACAAAATACACGGGACCTGGAATAACTCTCGATATCAATATCTTTTTTAATTTTTTTCTTCATGGGGGGTCGCGAGTTGTTTCGTTTTTGGCAAAAAACCGTTTTTGAGGGCCGAAAGTTACTTGGGGTAAACTTAAAAGAAAAAGGTTTAAATTTTCCAACACCTGTTTTTAACGTCCCCGGGTTTTTTTCTTTCCCACATTAAAAGACCTGTGAGGAGTTTCCCTTTTCCTTTTTTGGGGGGTTAAGATTTAATTACATGTTTCGGTTTAATAACAACAGAAAAGACCAACACCCTTTATGCCCCCCCAGTGGGCACTGTCAGTAACGACAAAATGTTTTGAGGATGTTTTACTGCCCTCCGGGGGGGGTCCCCCGGGAGGGAACCAGGGTAGCACGCAATAGATACACGGGAATAAATTTAAAACTAGGACATGCGCAGTTAAATAAAAAATAAAATTTAAAACAAAACTCACAAATTTTTTCTTTTTAAAAATTTAAACACTGGGAAAATCCATGAAAAAAGATGAAAAATAATCAGGTGGGTTAAAATCCCCAAACGCCTTAAAAACATAAAAAGGCCGGATGACCTGTAAATTTTCACTTTTAAAACCCGACAAAAAAAGAAGGCACTGTATTTGGGGCCCAAAAAAAAATTCAGAGATTCTTTTTTTTTAACACCCGGGTTTTTTTGGAGGGGGGGACCTTGGGCCCCCAGTACTACTGTGAAAAACCCCTTTGGGGTTATATTTGACCAGGATATGTCCTTTAATTCTCACATAAAGCAGGTGACCAGGACTGCTTTCTTTCACCTTCGTTATATCATCAACATTAGGAACATCCTCTCTCAGAGTGATGGGGAAAAACTAGTTCATGCATTTGTGTCTTCCAGGCTGGATTATTGTAACTCGTTACTGTCTGGCTCCAAATACTCTTTAAAAAGCCTCCAATTGATTCAAAACGCTGCGGCAAGAGCACTGACAGGAATTAGCAAGAGAGATCATATTACTCCGGTATTAGCTTCTCTTCATTGGCTCCCTTTAAAATCTAGAGTTGAATTTAAAATCCTCCTCCTTACATACAAGGCCCTGAAAGGCCTAGCTCCATCATATATGAAAGACCTCATAGAACCATACTGTCCCAACAGATCACTACGATCTCTAAGTGCAGGTCTGCTTGTGGTTCCTAGAGGTTCTAAAAGTAGAATGGGAGGTAGAGCCTTCAGCTATCAGGCTCCTCTCCTGTGGAACCAGCTCCCAGTTTGGGTTCAGGAGGCAGACACAGTCTCTACGTTTAAGGTCAGGACTAAGACTTTCCTTTTTGACAAAGCTTATAGTTAGAGCTGGACTTAACCATCCCTTAGTTATGCTGCTATAGGCCGAGGCTGCAGGGGGACGATGCACTGAGGTTACACTGAGGATTTATTCACATCTTTTACTTTAGTAAAAGCACCACACTGTAGTAAAATACTCCAGTCCTGCATTGACAGTTAAAGGATCAAAAGGGAAGTATTTCCTGTGACATATTATTATAGTTATCAGTATTAGTGTTGTTAATTTGTGTAATTATTATTAAACTGATATATTTAAACTGAAACCTGAACACACTGATATAGAAGTTTATGACAAGAATCAACAACAGACATGTTGACGGATAAAAACCTTCTCCTGTCTAACCTGTTCTACCTCTGTCGCAGGTAAAACCTCACCTCATTCCTGAAGTATAGCTCACCTGTTCAGTGTTCAGGTTGGAGTGGAGTCTTCTTCATCTCTCTGGTTAAATAAACTGTAAGTTTGATTTGTTTAAAGCTTTAACTTTGTCTTCAGTAACTTTAATGTTTATTTCTGCTCTGTAATGTTTGTAGAAGATGTTCACTTCTTATTTCATTATTAAGTTTGTGTCACTCTGTTTGAAGATCAGTCTACATTATTATTAGATAAATGATTCACTGGAATCAAACAGTATGATGATCGGATTAAATTAAATTATTAAATCTTAATTAATCTGGATCCAGTCTCAGATTTAAGTCTAAAGTTACTTTCACTTTCACCACCGTTGTGTCGCAGATCTTTTCCTCTGTGTAAACTCTGTCTGAAGGTGTGAAGGTTTATTATGTTTAACTGTTCAACATCAGTAACAACATAACAACACTTCAGAAATAGTTCACGTTAACTGAGACGGAGCTGAAGATATAAAGTCGGGATGAAGGAGGAAACTATAAATCTATCCGCCATTTTGTGTCTGTGCGTGTGAGCATGAACAGCTGTGTCTCGGGAGCGCGCATTAATTCAGGTGAACGGACGTTACTCCGCTTCAGTTTAATCTAGTTTAGATGATTTATTCGTCATGATAACAACGTGTTTCCCCGATAACATTTCTGATGCAGAACCTTAATATTCACCAGAATATTTGACCTGATCTGAAGTATTTTCAAAATAAAACGTGACAGTAGGACAGAGACTGTGCTTTATACTGATCATTATCCTCTTTCCTGCTCTCGTCAGAGAATAATAAATACTTTTACACAAATATTATCTGTATTCACATACAGAGTCATTATTAGACTGATGAACATTAGAGCTACAATACTGCAGTAGATGTGAACAGAGGTGTGTCTAACCCATTTTCAGGGATGCTCAAGCACCCCTAGAAATAAGAATAATAAGAATATTTTTAAACATGTTATATATGATGATAATAATAATAATAATAATAATAATAATAATAATAATAATCAGCATAATAGTAGAAAGTATGTGGTTTAAACATCTCCAAAAGGAGAGACTAAGTTGTTCCTACTTCATCTCCTCATTTGAATCCAGTTTCTTTCTTTGTTTTTTTTTTTTTTTTCTTTTTCTTTTAAACCAAATAATAACTGTGTGACTCAATAGTTTGACATTAAAGAACCTCTAAAGCTCTGACCCGAGAATCTCCCCTGGATGTGAACATCAGTTTTATTGGATGTGGACAGTTGTAGTTACTGACAGTGACCACTAGAGGCCAGTGATCGTGATAGTTTCTGGATTCATCTGTTCCTAATATATTATTTATAAATATATATTTATATATTATGTATTATTTATTTACTTTAACAATAGCACAACACTATAGTAATTTGAACACACTGATGCACAAGATCATACACATGAAAGCAGTTTTAATAATCTAGACACATTTATTGTCTGGATTCATTAAATTTCTTCATCACAGATTATTTGAACATTGATTGATGTTTTGAAGTTATTTCTACAACATGACACAGAAAGATGTTTACACAGTATTTTAATATGACCGAAATATTCTATTAAATATTAAAATACTAAACAAAACGTCACAGCAACAGAACAGAACATGAACAAATGAACGAAGTCAACATCTTACTGCTGCGTTCAATCTATCATTTAAGGAGCGTTCAGGGAAAAAGGGATATTTAATATTTCTGCTGCTGAAACTTTCGGGTTGGTGGCAGTGGCTCACTATACTGGACACTGGACTGTTCCTAATAATCTGTCCTCCCAGTAATGAACATGAGGACAGGTTCTCCATTGGAGCATTTGATGACTCACCACACCGATCACATGTCAATCATCTCAGTGGTTCATCCTCTTCATTTATTTCTATAAAGATCTCATAATGACAGAGCATACAGGATCACAAACCTCTAAATGTTAAAGGTTTTACCACTGTTGTTCTGCTCTGAGCAGACTGGAAGTTCATTTAAATTCATTAAGTGTCATCACGATATAAATATGAATTTATTGGTTGTATTTTTGCATGATTTTGCATGATTTGAATGAACTAGACTGCTGCTGCTGTTGAACCTGTCTAACCTGTTCTGACTCCATCACAGTGAAGCCGGACTCGTTCCAGTGAGTAGCTCACCTGTGTCAGAGTCTCTAGGGTCCAGGTTGGAGTGGAGTCTTCTTCTAAACTCTGTGGACTGGTTAAATAAACTGTAAGTTGAGTTTGTTTCAGACTTTAACTTTGACTTCAGTAACTTTAATGTTTATTCACTTCTTATTGCATTAATAACTTTGCGTTGTTCTTGTGTTTCAAAATCAATCTACATTATTTTTAGATTAATGGTTCTCTGAAATCAATCAATGACATGATAATCATCTGACTTTCGTTGCTTTCTTCAGAATACAAACTGTATTTTGTTTGGATCTCTCGGTGAAAAAAACGTCTCATTAAATTCAATATAAAACATAAAGTTCTTGATGTGGTGTCAGAGTCTGTGTCTGTTTAACTGCTTTTCATTTCTACAGCTTCATGTCTCCATCTAGTGGACTGATAGTAGAACAACAGCTGATAGTAGAGTCACTGTCTGACTTCATCCACTGACACTGATATGAATCAGAAAATAAGAACCAGTCACTGGAGGAGCAGCTGATGTTTTTACAGCAGAATTGATGTCAAGGATTTGATGTTCAGGTGAATGATTTGTGTTTCCTCTGCAGGTGAAGGTAGAAAGTGTGTGTGAGCTGATGTGAATCCAGCAGCATGGATCAGTGTGAGGACAGAGAGGAGGGAGTCCCTCCCTCTAAAACCATTCTGAGTGGAGAACAGCATTTTAAACAACAACATTTATCTGAGAAAAGGTGAGATAATGTTACAAGAAGTACAGAAGTCAGTGAGCGCCCCCTTGTGTTCAGTCAGGTTTTCAGCTGGTCTCAGTGGTCCAGTTGGTCCACAGTGATCTGCTCTTTCTAGTTTTTATAGCAGCTTCAGTACCTGTGAGGTAATGTTTTTCATGTTTGTCTCCTAGGAGTCATCAGAGAGAAGAATCTGACGACTTTAAACCTGAACCCAGCTGTGTGTCTATGAAGAGTGATCAATCAATGGATGAAATCATTAACTTTGAAAGACAAGAACCCTCAACTGTGAAGAAGTAAGTTATAAATGGATTTAAAATTAACATGGTCAGATGTACTTCTGAGCACATCCTGCTACTATAGAGCCACAATAAGTCTCTCCTTCACAAACTGTGGAAAATTCATGTTGTCATCATTGGATGGAAACACAAGCAGCACCTTTAGACTAGGTTACTGTGTGATGTCAGAGGCTTTATAAGTTTATATGTGTGCTTATATTTCTGTTGGACAAGTTTCATCTTTTGATTGTTTAAACCTGATAAACTGAGGATTTCTCTCCATCTACCAGGATAAAACAGAAACCAGATTTAAAAGAACCAGAACGTGAAACCAGCTCTATTATGAGAAATCAATTCTTTATCTTTAAAAAGAAATTATTTGCTTCTAAGAAGTAACAGATAAATTAATTTAAAACGTCACTGACAGATGTCAGCGCAACTGCTCTACAGTTCAGGATGCCGTGTTTTTGTCCCTTTGGTGAAGTGATACTGTAGCAGTTGTATGGAAACAGTTGGGGAAAAAATTGATGATTGAGACATTTGGACTTTATTAGACTTGGACAGACTTTAATGATCCACGAGGGAAGTTACTTTGTCACAATAGCTTTGTTGCACATGAAAGTAAACACTCATGAAAAAACACAAAAATAGAGATAAATGAAATGAGATTAACTTGAAGTGAAATAAAAAAAAATAAGCATTGTAACCAAAAAAATTAGAATTGATCAGTGGTTTCACCTCTTTATTAATGTCACAGTAGAGATTATTCTGATCAGAACATTTACTACACAACACACAATCATTAACTCACTGTGGTTTATGTTTGTAGGGAAAACACACATTGATTACAGATGGTGGAGACAATAATGTGAAATAATTGTTGATGATTCATTCACAGAGTGAAGCAGCAGAGTTTAAATGTTCTCAGTGATCAGTCGGTTCATCAGCATCAAACACAGCAGGACTCCATATTTAAGGTCTGTACATGGACAACAACTACTTTCCATCATCTCAATGCTGCTCTTTGTAGACCAGTGGACTGTCAGTCTGTCCAACATGGATCTGATGTTTGTCTCCATGATTTCAGTCTGGTTGTCATTCAGATAGTTTTCTGAACTTCCCGAGGAGAATGAAGCAGGAGGAGCTGGTTGATCATCTGCAGATCAGTAAGAGGATTTCTATGAACATCGAACCTGATGAATGAATTAAACATTTACTAATGTCTCAAGATATGGAAGAAGATACAATATAGCCACTCATTCTTTCAGGAAATTAAATGTTGTAAATGTATTCACTGATCTATTTGTTGTTTGTTCATTCAGAACGTTTTGCTCCAGTTGGTCAACGTGAACTTAAATCTAGTCTGAAGGAGAAGTTCCAGTGTGTGTTTGAGGGGATTGCTAAAGCAGGAAACTCAACTCTTCTGAATGAGATCTACACAGAGCTCTACATCACAGAGGGAGAGACTGCAGAGGTCAATGATGAACATGAGGTCAGACAGATTGAAACGGCATCCAGGAAACTAGACAGACCAGAAACAAGCATCAGACCAGGAGACATCTTTAAAGCCTCACCTGGAAGACAGAAACCAATCAGAAGAGTGATGACAAAGGGAGTGGCTGGCATTGGGAAAACAGTCTTAACACAGAAGTTCACTCTGGACTGGGCTGAAGACAAAACCAACCAGGACATCCACTTCACATTTCTATTGACTTTCAGAGAGCTGAATGTGTTGAAAGAGAGAAAGTTCAGCTTGGTGGAACTTGTTCATCACTTCTTCACTGAAACCAAAGAAGCAGGAATCTGCAGCTTTGAAGAGTTCCAGGTTGTGTTCATCTTTGACGGTCTGGATGAGTGTCGACTTCCTCTGGACTTCCACAACACTGAGATCCTGACTGATGTTACAAAGTCCACCTCAGTGGATGTGCTGCTGACAAATCTCATCAGGGGGAAACTGCTTCCCTCTGCTCGCCTCTGGATAACCACACGACCTGCAGCAGCCAATCAGATCCCTCCTGAGTGTGTTGACATGGTGACAGAGGTCAGAGGGTTCACTGACCCCCAGAAGGAGGAGTACTTCAGGAAGAGATTCAGAGATGAGGAGCAGGCCAGCAGCATCATCTCCCACATCAAGACATCACGAAGCCTCCACATCATGTGTCACATCCCAGTCTTCTGCTGGATCTCTGCTACAGTTCTGGAGGATGTGTTGAAAACCAGAGAAAGAGGAGAGCTGCCCAAGACCCTGACTGAGATGTACATCCACTTCCTGGTGGTTCAGACCAAAGTGAAGAAGGTCAAGTATGATGGAGGATCTGAGACAGATCCACACTGGAGTCCAGAGACCAGGATGATGATTGAGTCTCTGGGAAAACTGGCTTTTGATCAGCTGCTGAAAGGAAACCTGATCTTCTATGAATCAGACCTGACAGAGTGTGGCATCGATATCAGAGCAGCCTCAGTGTACTCAGGAGTGTTGACACAGATCTTTAAAGAGGAGAGAGGACTGTACCAGGACAAGGTGTTCTGCTTCATCCATCTGAGTGTTCAGGAGTTTCTGGCTGCAGTCTACATGATCCACTGTTACACCAACAGGAAGACAGAGGTGCTGGAGGACTTCCTGGGACACAACTACAATGACTCAACTCTGGATGTGTTCCTGAACAGAGTCATGGACAAATCCCTGCAGAGTAAAAATGGTCACCTGGACCTGATAGTTCGCTTCCTTCATGGCGTCTGTCTGCAGTCCAACCAGAGACTGTTAAGAGGTCTGCTGGGTCAGACAGAAATCAGTCCAGAAATCATCCAGAGAGCCATCAACAACCTGAAGAAGATGAACATGGACAACATTTCTCCTGACAGAAACATCAACATCTTCCACTGTCTGATGGAGATGAACCACCTCTCAGTTCATCAGGAGATCCAAGAGTTCCTGAAGTCACAGAACAGATCAGAGAAGAAACTCTCTGTGATCCACTGCTCAGCTCTGGCCTACATGCTGCAGATGTCAGAGGAGGTTCTGGATGAGTTGGACCTGGACAAGTTCAACACATCATGGAATGGACGACAGAGACTGATTCCAGCTGTGAGGAACTGCAGAAAAGCTCAGTGAGTCCAGATGTGATTAATATTATAAATCAGTTTAGATGACTTTGTGGAGTCAGACATTAGATCAGATCTCACTGACAGACTGTGTGGAAGAAGCCTAAATGTAACTCCATTTATCTCCATTCATTTGCAGATTAAAACAAAACAAAGTTTAAAAGTCTGCAGGTTTAACAGAAAGTGATGAGAATTATTGTGTCATGTCAGATAAGAAGCTGAATCACTGATGTGAAAAACAAAATGTCAAACAGGATGAGTCCAACTGTTTATTATCAAATGCATGAAGTAAATAATAAAGTGTCTTCATTCATATTAACATATTTTATATTTATGTGTCATGACAGATTTTCTGACTGTGGACTCTCAGAGAGTCACTGTGAAGTTGTGGCCTCAGCTCTGAAGTCCAACCCCTCCCATCTGAAACATCTGGATCTGAGTAATAACGGCCTGCGAGATTCAGGAGTGAAGCATCTGTGTGATGGACTGGAGAGTCCAAACTGTAGACTGGAGACTCTGACGTCAGTTCACGGAATGTTTTTATCACATTAAACAGTTCTCTTGTCAGGATTGACAGATAGAAAATGGACCAGCAACAGTTGGTTTAAATGAAGGAGCATCATGTTGTTAATATCAGCAGGTGTCTCCTCAGTCATTGGTGGTCGGTCTGATCTCAAATCAGGATCAGTCTAGTGTTCACATGTACATTTAAAGAGTTATTGGAGTCAGGAATCATTCTTTCTGTTCATACTGTCTGTGGAGAAACTCATCAAGTCATTTCTTCCAGTGTAGTTGTGTTAGGAAGAGACCAGTTCACAGTCAGTGTGGACAGTAGGAATTCTAAGAACTCTGTAATGTTCATCTGACATGTGACTGTTGTTTGAAGACAGACGTTTTCAACATGTGTGATTTGATATTGATCCGGTAATCAGAGACTTGACTGAGGTCAGCAGCATGTTATTGATGTGTGTTGACATGAATAGTTGTCTGAATGTTGTGTTGATGTTTGGATGATGCGTGTAGAAGGCTGACATGATGATGATCCACAATAACACAAGGACAAAGTCACTCTACTCATTTTAGAGAACAGCTCATTGATTAGGACGTAGTAATGTTGATCTGAACATTAAAACCTGAACACATCTGGTTGATTATCAATGATTTTATTAACATCTTTTTTTCTTTATTTAGATTGAGTTCCTGCAGGTTGACAGAGATCAGCTGTGATTATCTGGTCTCAGCTCTGAAGTCCAACCCCTCCCATCTGAAACATCTGGAGCTGAATGGAAACTGCTCCCTGCAGGATCCAGGAGTGAAACATCTGTGTGGTTTTCTGGAGAGTCCAGACTGTAGACTGGAGACTCTGGGGTCAGTTCACTGGATGTCTGTTACTATTGTGGATCTGATTTGTTTAATTGCAAACAGAACTTTTATGTTCATACAGAATTTCCACCAATAAAGATGTAAATTCCTTCCTGCTCATATTTTCTTGTCCTACATTTAGTCTCTCATCTCAAAGATGAGTGTTAGTTGAAAGTGTAGAAGGCTGACATGATGATGATCCAGAATAACACAAGGACAAAGTCACTCTACTCATTTTAGAGAACAGCTCAATGATTAGGACGTAGTAATGATGATCTGAACATTAAAACCTGAACACATCTGACTGATTATCAATGATTTTATTAACATCTTTTATTCTTTATTCAGATTGAGTTGCTGCAGTTTGTCAAAGATCAGCTGTGATTCTCTGGTCTCAACTCTGAAGTCCAACCCCTCCCATCTGAAACATCTGGACCTGAGTGTAAACGGCCTGCAGGATTCAGATGTGAAGCAGCTTCTTGATCTTGTGGAGAGTCCAGACTGTAGACTGGAGACTCTGAGGTGAGTGGAGGGTTGGAGTCAGTTCATTCTTCTTTCAGTGGTTTTGTACTAGACACAGAATCTAAAGTGTTTCCTGGAAACCTGCTGCTGTTTTCTTCAGTGATGCTGTCAGAGGACAATGGAGACAGACTGGAGAGAAAGACAGAGACAACAGTCAGACAATCAGATCATCCTGAAGCTTGTTGTGTTGATGTTTTCAGGAAATAAATGTGGATTCCAGCTGACAGCCTTACTAGATGAATAGAGACAGTGGTCCTCATTCATCAGATCTGATCTCAGACTCTTTGTTCTCTCACCTCAAAACTAAACAACTGATCAGTTTCATCTTTGTCACAGCTCTGAGATCAGTCTGACTGAAGCCTGTAAATCACAGAACCATCATTACATTTAGTAACCATGTGGTCTTTCTACAGAGCAGAACCTCTGCTGAGGTCCAGTCATCACATCTGTATCTCTGTCATTAGTTTCATCAGATATCTTCAATGTTTCTTAGTCAGCTGATGCTTCAGAAACACATGAAATGTTCATCAACACACTCAGACTCTTTATTGAAATGGAACAGCTGGAAATCCATCACTAAAGTGCAGTAATGAAGCGTTGATGACTCTCAGCAGTTTATTTCCTCTGTGGACTTGAGAGAAATGTGCAGAGGAAACAGACTTGATGCTAAAAGTCTGTGCAGGTCTGTGAGCTTCCAGCTCCAACACGTTAACATGAAGCTGAAAGGAAGCTGGCTGAGCTCCACAGCTGCTCTGAACAGGACTGAAGTCCCTGCTGCTCTTTATACTGGATGTGCTGCATCACTGACTGACACCTGATGAAAAGAGTCTCTGGAAACACTAAATCATCTCCTCTCTTCTTTCTTCTTCTCTCTATAGGTGGAAGACATCGTTCTCAACAGTTCGGTGTGTGTGCTGAGAGAGGATGAGCTGAGTCCTGATGATCCAGAGTTTGAATCAGCAGCAGCTTGTGTGTAGAGAGACTCTGACTGGACCATGTGACTGGGAGGTGGAGTCAAGAGGAGAGCTTCATCCACATGTTTCTCATTTAACATCATCAACAAAGCTGCAATCAATCTATTCTAACAGAACCAATAAATAAAGTTGAATTATTCAGATACATTAAGAACAAAATATTCTATGTAGATGTAAAGTTTCCAGCATCAACGATCCATTCTGTTGTTTCTTGTTGCTGATTGTGTATATATTTGTCCCATGTGTATTGTAATTTGTGTCATGTGGTTGTCATTTTACAGTGTGTCGTTGTTGTCATTTTGTTGTAAAGTAAAATCTCTCCTGGTTGTATTTTTTACACCACGTCTCCTGCCTGTCATTATTACTAAGTTTCATTTCCTCTCTGTAATCATCAGAGAGCAGTAAACACTTTTACAGTCTGTTTCATCCAGTCCCTCTGACACGTTCCAGGTCAGTAAGAATATCCAGCTAGTCCCAGTGTTCAGAGAGACTGAGGTTGGGTCCTATTTTGGAGCTTTTCAACATATTTCCTCTGCTTTGCATTGGCCAAAGAATGTGTGGCTCATTCTGCTACAATATAAACAACGTGGAAAAGCTCAGGGGGGTATTGCACAAAAGTTGGATGAAGACATCCGGGATAAGTGAGTAAGCCCGGCTTGACCAAACCTTCTTTCTTGGATTAATCGGCTGCACGATTGCTGAGCCGCGATCACAGAGTCACCGATGGGAAAATGGAATACGGATGCGCGTCCTACTTTACCACCACTGAACAAGAGCTCCTTTTTGGACAATGTGACGAATTGACGGACATTGTAAGAAAAAATGGCAACACCAGCGCAATCAAAAAGGAAAGAGAAAAGCCTGGTGGACAGTAGTTGGTTAATGCGTAAGTAGCCCGAACATGTACCACTGATCAACTGTTCTCCACTGGAACTGTCATATTTACAGTTAAAGGATGTGGAGCTGGTTACTTCACTAATCTATAGTTGTTGTTTGTTTTGTTTTTTTTTTTTGCTTTAATATGGCCATAGAAGTACATGTTACTCGTGTTATGTAGAGTTTAATTAAGTTCAAAGAAATTATCTACTCTTCTGTTGAATCTATTTTCTCACATTGTGTTTGTGAACAAACTTAGGACTGGGCAGCAGGTGAAAACCAAATACAAGAATATTCTTCCATTTGCTGACGACTGACGACTGTATTTCTGTATGATTTTTAATGGTCAAGGAAAAAGCGGATAAAACTGACACAGGGGTTGGGGTGGCCCTCCCACCCAGGAGCTGACCCCAGCAGAGGAGCTGGCAGTGGATCCTAATAAAGGGAGGCCAGTGATGGAGGGGATTCAGGAGGGACTAAGATGGACTCAGTCCGAGCAACAGGAAGTAGCAGCTTCTTAAGGGGTTCAGTTTTACTAGAGACAACACAGTTAACAATATTATACTATTTGACTCTGAATTTGCTTGCAGTGTCTAGGGACACAGTTGTAGTTTTGGTGCCACCAGAAGACGATCCAGTTAGTTCTATACATTTTATTGAAATAACAGGCTTGGCATGTCCTTTAAATGTCCCTACAAGTTGATTCACGTCTGCATGTATATGTCAGGAGGAGTGAACCTCTGCAGACGAGGAGACGCTGTCACTGGACTCCAGAATAATGAGGTATCATGGCAGTGTTGTGGATATCTCCTGCTTATTTAGCCCAAAATGAATATAAAGTCGGTGATGTGGTGCCGATTTAAAAATGCATTACAGGACTAGAGACGGCACAGCCTCTAAAGCAGGCTGGTAACACTGTGAGTATATGTTGAATTAAATCTACGTGTTGCACAAATACTGTTAATTTACATTTCTTCAAAAAAAGAATTTGCACCTGCAGAAACAGACAGATGATATTCTCACGTCTGTCTTCACTTGTTTGTACTTAGACCAGTTGTTTTCACCAAATCATCATTTCAGAGGTTTTAACCTGCAGATGATTAAAGATGATTTATTAATGTACAGCAGGTCATCATTTACAGTTGGTTTTTGTTTTGTTTTTTTTGTTTTTTTGTTTATTTGTTTTGTCTTTCTAGGAAATTCTGGTAAGTAACAGACTGCATTTTAGGTTAAGATTAGTTGTAAATAAGTAAAAAAGGGATTTAGTCATAAAACTGGTGTAGCTTGTTTTAATCATTTAATTTCAGGCGAAAACTGAAGAGTAATTTATTGTAGATTTATCTGTTAATTAATCATTCTTTGGGTTTGTGAATATTTTAAGTACTATGTCATCACTATGTCACATTGTGTTTTTATGATTATCAAATAATTAATTATTAATTAATTAATTATTATTATTTTTTTTCATAGAGAATCATATTCTGAAAGTGACCAACATTTACGGGTGTGAGAATAAAAAAAAAAGTGCATTTAAAATATAAAGTCTCTGATATTTCCTTTGGTACAAACTCCAATAAAAATGCGGAAACAAACAACTCAGCCATTGTCATTGACAACACTGCAGTAAAAGTGCAATTGGATGTGGACAGTTGTAGTTACTGACAGTGACCACTAGAGGTCAGTGATCGTGATAGTTTCTGGATGCGTCTGTTCCTAATATTTTGACATATTTTTCTACCACTGTATCTACCTGTCACTGACTGTCATGTTGTCGACTCTCTTGCAGTTCACTGTTTCACCATCAAATCCCAACAATAACCTTCTTGGTCTGGAGTCAATCACTGAATATTAATAAATGAAAGGCATCACAAACAGGTTTTTTTAGATATAACACTGCAATCTGTGTTTTACTACAACATAGAAACTATCAGACGAGTGTTTCCAGAAGCCGTCAGTCAACATTATGTCTGTTTATAATGAGGAGGAACAAACTGAATCCTTCACAGCAGACAGCTTGGTTACACTGAGGGTTTATTCACATCATTTACTTAAGTAAAAGCACCAGACTGTAGTAAAATACTCCAGTCCTGCACTGACAATCTGTGTTAACATGAAAATGTAGTTATAGTTTCAAGAGTAAAATATTCCCTGTGACATATTATTATAATTATCAGTATTAATGTCTTTTTAGTAATTATTATTAAACCGTCTTAATCTGAAAAACATTGACACTGAAGATCCTACACATGAATTAATTAGAGAAAATTATTATTAACTGACAGTGAAAATAATTAAATAAATCAAGAACAAACATGTCTGATAAATTGTTATCTTATTGTGAAAATCTACATCCCTCCTTCCTGTCCTGACTCAATCACAGGTGAACTGACCCTTGATCCAGGAAGTAGCTGACTCACCTGTTCAGTGTTCAGGTTGGAGTGGAGTCTTCTTCATCTCTCTGGTTAAATAAACTGTAAGTTTGATTTGTTTAAAGCTTTAACTTTGTCTTCAGTAACTTTAATGTTTGTTTCTGCTCTGTAATGTTTGTAGAAGATGTTCACTTCTTATTTCATTATTAAGTTTGTGTAACTCTGTTTGAAGATCAGTCTACATTATTATCAGATTAATGATTCACTGGAATCAAACAGCACGATGATCAGATTAAATTAAATGATTAAATCTTCATTAATCTGGATCCAGCCTCAGATTTAAGTCTAAAGTTATTTTCACTTTCACCACCGTTGTGTCACAGATCTTTTTCTCTGTGTAAACTCTGTCTGAAGGTCAAGTCAGTAGTTTATAATGTTTAACTCTTTAATATCAGTTGTCAGCAGCTGAAATCTGAGTCAGAGCTGAAAATACAAGTTTGGGACGGAGGATGTAAACATTTTGTGTTGATGTGGCAGCACATAAATTCAGTGAAGGTGGATGATTTGAAAGAGGAGTAAAGGAAACTGGACTGAGATATAATCTGCCATCAGTCTACAGTACAGTCTTAACACCCGTCCTCAAGAAGTTTCACCCCCGTTCACACCTTGACACTGGAGCCTCTGACTCTTGTTTTTTCTAGAGATGAAGAAACGTGTAAATGTGTAAAATAAAATGACTGATGTTGAGGCAGAGACTGTGTTATAGAGAGAGGTTGGATATTTTGTTAGATTAGTATTCACATACCTTCATCTCTTTATAGAAATATATTGACATCAGTTCAATAGGAATTCTGAATAATTTACATCCTCCAACATCGTTCATCAGATTAACACAGTGATTTTTGCTTCTAGACGTAGTTGAGTTAAAATGAGTTCAGTCATCTTGATCTGACATTAAAACATTTGTCTTATATGTTGAAGTTGTTTTCAGAAGTTTGATTTTGTAACTTGTTTTGGTGAAGCCACATTCCCTCCAATACTACAGAATAAAATAATATATGAATTCTTTTAAAACATATGTTTAAATGGGTTAAAGTAGGTGATTTCCATAGGTTATATCACATGTTAGATATTAGTGGTGATTAACATTGATCAAAGTACAAACTAACACACCTTTCACATCAGATAAAAGTTGTAAAGTAAATTGAAAGTTGTAAACACCTTCTTTAGTTGTGTTGAACTCTGGACGTCTCCAGTCAAATTCAATGTCATTGAATGTTAATTATTCTTTGGATGATTTGTTTCCTCTGCAGGTGAAGGTAGAAAGTGTGTGTGAGCTGATTTGAATCCAGCAGAATGGATCAGTGTGAGGACAGAGAGGAGGGAGTCCCTCCCTCTAAACCCAATGTGAGAAAGTTACGTGAGATGTTCATGAAGAAGTCTGAGGCTCAGAGGTGAGATGAAGAACTCTGGGTGTGTTGAAAACAACCTTAATGTCTTTCCACATTTCACACAGCTCAAAACTCTACAATCTCACACACAGCTTCTGTGGCTGTGGACTAAAAGTGTCTTTCTCTCTCTTTGCCAGTGTCCATCAGATACCAGAACATAAACCAGAACCTGAATTCAGCAGTGTGTCTATGAAGAGTGACCGGTCCATGGGACGCCCAATAACATTTGACTCTGGAAGGTAAGTGTGAGGTCTGGGAAAATGTCCAGTATCTTTATTGTTGTGTTGTTTGTGTGAATGATATCTGTCTCACAGATGAAGTTTTTTGCAAGTATTTTGTAGCCTGTCACAGTGATGACAAATCCTCACTTAATAAGAATTTAATACTTTAGAAATTGCTGTTTAGAAAAAAATCTGCTGTAAGTAATTTGGTCTCCTCTCTGTCTGCCAGACATCAGACACCAGACTACTCCAAATCTAAACCTACGCTCAAACCTGAACCTGAACTCAGCAGTGTGTCTATGAAGAGTGACCGGTCCATGGGACGCCCAATAACATTTGACTCTGGAAGGTAAGTGTGAGGTCTGGGAAAATGTCCAGTATTTTTATTGTTGTGTTGTTTGTGTGAATGATATCTGTCTCACAGATGAAGTTTTTTGCAAGTATTTTGTAGCCTGTCACAGTGATGACAAATCCTCACTTAATAAGAATTTAATACTTTAGAAATTGCTGTTTAGAAAAAAATCTGCTGTAAGTAATTTGGTCTCCTCTCTGTCTGTCAGACATCAGACACCAGACTACTCCAAATCTAAACCTACGCTCAAACCTGAACCTGAACTCAGCAGTGTGTCTATGAAGAGTGACCGGTCCATGGGACGCCCAATAACATTTGACTCTGGAAGGTAAGTGTGAGGTCTGGGAAAATGTCCAGTATCTTTATTGTTGTGTTGTTTGTGTGAATGATATCTGTCTCACAGATGAAGTTTTTTGCAAGTATTTTGTAGCCTGTCACAGTGATGACAAATCCTCACTTAATAAGAATTTAATACTTTAGAAATTGCTGTTTAGAAAAAAATCTGCTGTAAGTAATTTGGTCTCCTCTCTGTCTGTCAGACATCAGACACCAGACTACTCCAAATCTAAACCTACGCTCAAACCTGAACCTGAACTCAGCAGTGTGTCTATGAAGAGTGACCGTCCATGGGACGCCCAATAACATTTGACTCTGGAAGGTAAGTGTGAGGTCTGGGAAAATGTCCAGTATCTTTATTGTTGTGTTGTTTGTGTGAATGATATCTGTCTCACAGATGAAGTTTTTTGCAAGTATTTTGTAGCCTGTCACAGTGATGACAAATCCTCACTTAATAAGAATTTAATACTTTAGAAATTGCTGTTTAGAAAAAAATCTGCTGTAAGTAATTTGGTCTCCTCTCTGTCTGCCAGACATCAGACACCAGACTACTCCAAATCTAAACCTACGCTCAAACCTGAACCTGAACTCAGCAGTGTGTCTATGAAGAGTGACCGGTCCATGGGACGCCCAATAACATTTGACTCTGGAAGGTAAGTGTGAGGTCTGGGAAAATGTCCAGTATCTTTATTGTTGTGTTGTTTGTGTGAATGATATCTGTCTCACAGATTAAGTTTTTTGCAAGTATTTTGTAGCCTGTCACAGTGATGACAAATCCTCACTTAATAAGAATTTAATACTTTAGAAATTGCTGTTTAGAAAAAAATCTGCTGTAAGTAATTTGGTCTCCTCTCTGTCTGTCAGACATCAGACACCAGACTACTCCAAATCTAAACCTACGCTCAAACCTGAACCTGAACTCAGCAGTGTGTCTATGAAGAGTGACCGGTCCATGGGACGCCCAATAACATTTGACTCTGGAGGGTAAGTGTGAGGTCTGGGAAAATGTCCAGTATTTTTATTGTTGTGTTGTTTGTGTGAATGATATCTGTCTCACAGATGAAGTTTTTTGCAAGTATTTTGTAGCCTGTCACAGTGATGACAAATCCTCACTTAATAAGAATTTAATACTTTAGAAATTGCTGTTTAGAAAAAAATCTGCTGTAAGTAATTTGGTCTCCTCTCTGTCTGCCAGACATCAGACACCAGACTACTCCAAATCTAAACCTACGCTCAAACCTGAACCTGAACTCAGCAGTGTGTCTATGAAGAGTGACCGGTCCATGGGACGCCCAATAACATTTGACTCTGGAAGGTAAGTGTGAGGTCTGGGAAAATGTCCAGTATCTTTATTGTTGTGTTGTTTGTGTGAATGATATCTGTCTCACAGATGAAGTTTTTTTGCAAGTATTTTGTAGCCTGTCACAGTGATGACAAATCCTCACTTAATAAGAATTTAATACTTTAGAAATTGCTGTTTAGAAAAAAATCTGCTGTAAGTAATTTGGTCTCCTCTCTGTCTGCCAGACATCAGACACCAGACTACTCCAAATCTAAACCTACGCTCAAACCTGAACCTGAACTCAGCAGTGTGTCTATGAAGAGTGACCGGTCCATGGGACGCCCAATAACATTTGACTCTGGAAGGTAAGTGTGAGGTCTGGGAAAATGTCTAGTATCTTTATTGTTGTGTTGTTTGTGTGAATGATATCTGTCTCACAGATTAAGTTTTTTGCAAGTATTTTGTAGCCTGTCACAGTGATGACAAATCCTCACTTAATAAGAATTTAATACTTTAGAAATTGCTGTTTAGAAAAAAATCTGCTGTAAGTAATTTGGTCTCCTCTCTGTCTGTCAGACATCAGACACCAGACTACTCCAAATCTAAACCTACGCTCAAACCTGAACCTGAACTCAGCAGTGTGTCTATGAAGAGTGACCGGTCCATGGGACGCCCAATAACATTTGACTCCGGAAGGTAAGTGTGAGGTCTGGGAAAATGTCATCAGTGCAAATCCTCCCAGATTATATGGCAGTGATTTACAAACATACTGAAATTGATGCAAAGGGGATCACACTGACTGGGACAGACATATGAACAGTGTACAACAGTCACAGTCACTGACAGCTAGACAAACACTATGGTGGACGCGTCAGGGAAAATGTTTATCAGTGTTGTTGAATACTGGGAACTGTCCACTTCAATCAGTCAATCATCAAACAAGAATGTCAGTGTTAGAGGAAGATATCACATTATGAGGGTCACTGAGAGTCTCCATCAAGTAAATGAACAACAGGAGCATTAAAGAGGAAATGTATTATAATGAAGGAGGAAACCAGGAGCTGACTGTGGAGATGAATCATTACATGTGTTTGTATCAGTATACACTTGATATCAGTGTGTTCAAGTGCAGAGTCTATCCTGTGTTTATCTCAGGAGAAAGTGAGAAGAACAAGACACCATAACTTGAACCTGACTGACTCTGTTATAAGATCAACATTAACATTATTCATTCAAGAGACAAATGGAACCAGAAGTTATGTCAGAAATCAGATGTAAATACAGTTAGTGACCAAACATCAAGAAGCAAGAGCTGAAAGCTGCTGATTCTCAGTGGGATCAGGAAGAATAATCAACCTTAATGACTACAAGGAGTCATCTGATTCACTGTTCACATCCAGATATCACTTCATGGACATTTACATGTTGGTCTCTGTGGACTGATATGATGTGAACTAATTGTTGATGATTCATTCACAGAGTGGAGCAGCAGAGTTTAAATGTTTTCAGTGATCAGTCTGTTCATCAGCATCAAACACAGCTGGACTCCATATTTAAGGTCTGTACATGGACAACAACTACTTTCCATCATCTCCATGCTGCTCTTTGTAGACCAGTGGACTGTCCGTCTGTCCAACATGGATCTGATGTTTGTCTCCATGATTTCAGTCTGGTTGTCATTCAGATAGTTTTCTGTTCCAGCTGCTGGAGGACAACATTCTGACTTTTGTGAAGAAGGAGCTGAAGAAGATTCAGAGGGATCTGAGTCCAGATTACCCAGAATGCTTAGAGAGTCAGAGGGAGGATGAGGAGGTGTTGGAGGGTGAGGATGAAGAGCAGAGGAGGAGCAGCAGAGAGGCATTTGTGAAGATCACACTGAACTTCCTGAGGAGAATGAAGCAGCAGGAGCTGGCTGATCGTCTGCAGATAAGTAAG
This sequence comes from Mugil cephalus, assembly GCF_022458985.1. Lineage (NCBI taxonomy): Eukaryota > Metazoa > Chordata > Actinopteri > Mugiliformes > Mugilidae > Mugil > Mugil cephalus. Next base: position 12,817,673 of record NC_061792.1, on the reverse strand, counting down.
AGGATTTCTATGAACATTGAACCTAATGAATGAATTAAAAATGTACTAATGTCTCAATAGATGAAGCAAGATACAATATAGTCACTCATTCTATCAGGGATTGTTGTAAATGTATTCACTGATCATATTTGTTGTTTGTTCATTCAGGACATGAAGCTGAAGTTTGTCAATGTGAACTTAAATCTAGTCTGAAGGAGAAGTTCCAGTGTGTGTTTGAGGGGATTGCTAAAGCAGGAAACTCAACTCTTCTGAATGAGATCTACACAGAGCTCTACATCACAGAGGGAGAGACTGCAGAGGTCAATGATGAACATGAGGTCAGACAGATTGAAACAGCATCCAGGAAACTAGACAGACCAGAAACAATCATCAGACCAGGAGACATCTTTAAAGCCTCACCTGGAAGACATGGACCAATCAGAAGAGTGATGACAAAGGGAGTGGCTGGCATTGGGAAAACAGTCTTAACACAGAAGTTCACTCTGGACTGGGCTGAAGACAAAGCCAACCAGGACATCCACTTCACATTTCCATTGACTTTCAGAGAGCTGAATGTGTTGAAAGAGAGAAACTTCAGCTTGGTGGAACTTGTTCATCACTTCTTCACTGAAACCAAAGAAGCAGGAATCTGCAGCTTTGAAGACTTCCAGGTTGTGTTCATCTTTGACGGTCTGGACGAGTGTCGACTTCCTCTGGACTTCCACAAGACTGAGATCCTGACTGATGTTACAGAGTCCACCTCAGTGGATGTGCTGCTGACAAACCTCATCAGGGGGAAACTGCTTCCCTCTGCTCACCTCTGGATAACCACACGACCTGCAGCAGCCAATCAGATCCCTCCTGAGTGTGTTGACATGGTGACAGAGGTCAGAGGGTTCAATGACCCCCAGAAGGAGGAGTACTTCAGGAAGAGGTTCAGAGATGAGGAGCAGGCCAGCAGCATCATCTCCCACATCAAGACATCACGAAGCCTCCACATCATGTGTCACATGCCAGTCTTCTGCTGGATCTCTGCTACAGTTCTGGAGGATGTGTTGAAAACCAGAGAGAGAGGAGAGCTGCCCAAGACCCTGACTGAGATGTACATCCACTTCCTGGTGGTTCAGACCAAAGTGAAAAAGGTCAAGTACGATGGAGGATCTGAGACAGATCCACTCTGGAGTCCAGAGACCAGGAAGATGATTGAGTCTCTGGGAAAACTGGCTTTTGATCAGCTGCTGAAAGGAAACCTGATCTTCTATGAATCAGACCTGACAGAGTGTGGCATCGATATCAGAGCAGCCTCAGTGTACTCAGGAGTGTTCACACAGATCTTTAAAGAGGAGAGAGGACTGTACCAGGACAAGGTGTTCTGCTTCGTCCATCTGAGTGTTCAGGAGTTTCTGGCTGCAGTCTACATGATCCACTGTTACACCAACAGGAAGACAGAGGTGCTGGAGGACTTTCTGGGACAAAACTACAATGACTCAACTCTGGATGTCTTCCTGAACAGAGTCATGGAGAAATCCCTGCAGAGCGAAAATGGTCACCTGGACCTGATGGTTCGCTTCCTCCATGGCGTCTGTCTGCAGTCCAACCAGAGACTGTTAAGAGGTCTGCTGGGTCAGACAGAGATCAGTCCAGAAATCATCCAGAGAGCCATCAACAACCTGAAGAAGATGAACATGTCCAACATTTCTCCTGACAGAAGCATCAACATCTTCCACTGTCTGATGGAGATGAACGACCTCTCAGTTCATCAGGAGATCCAAGAGTTCCTGAAGTCAGAGAACAGATCAGAAAAGAAACTCTCTGATATGCACTGCTCAGCTCTGGCCTACATGCTGCAGATGTCAGAGGAGGTTCTGGATGAGTTGGACCTGAAGAAGTTCAACACATCAGAGGAGGGACGACGAAGACTGATTCCAGCTGTGAGGAACTGCAGAAAGGCTCAGTGAGTCCAGATGTGATTAACATCATAAATCAATTTATGGTAGTTTAGTTCTTTAACTATAAAATTATTACCCTATTAAACTTGGTTACTGCAAACATTACATATCAGTTTTATTTTGTTACAGGTTTATTTTAATAAGCTTTATTTTTTTCATTTTTCGTCTGTTTATCTTCCTTAAAAAAAAAACAACAATCTGCATAAAACCTAGGCTATTTCATCAATAATACTGCACATGGCAGCATCTTTGTCCCATACTTTGTCTCTCCTTGAAGTAGGGTATGACAGAAGTTTGTTTATCTTGTTTCTCCTGCTCTTCTATTCTCTTTATCTTCTCTGTTTCTAACCGGCTGGCCTTCGGCAGATGGGTCCCTCCATATGAGCTGGGTTCTGCTCAAGGTTTCTTCCTGTTAAAAGGGAGTTTTTCCTTGCCACCGTCGCCCTCAGGCTTGCTCTGGAGGTTGCAGGCTGGTTTTTGTGAAGCGTCTTGAGACGATTTGTATTGTTATTGGCGCTATATAAATAAAACTGAATTGAAAACTGAATTAAATTATATATACAATATATTCATGTTGTCCGTACAATAACATATGTAATTACACATTAATTGTCCTGTTTTTAATCTGTTCTAAATGTGCCTTAAATGGATGTTTTCCACATTTTTATCATTTTAATCATGATGACTTTGTTGAGTCAGACATTAGATCAGATCACACTGACAGACTGTGTAGAAGAAGCCTAAATGTAACTCCATTTATCTCCATTCATTTAAAGACTAAAACACAACAAAGTTTAAAAGTTTGCAGGTTTAAGAGAAACTGATGAGAATTATTGTGTCATGTCAGATAAGAAGCTGAATCACTGATGTGAAAAACAAAATTTCAAACAGGATGAGTCCAACTGTTTATTATCAAATGCATTAAGTAAATAATAAAGTGTCTTCATTCATATTAACATATTTTATATTTATGTGTCATGACAGGTTTTCTCTCTGTGGACTCTCAGAGAGTCACTGTGAAGTTGTGGCCTCAGCTCTGAAGTCCAACCCCTCCCATCTGACAGAGTTGGACATGAGTGACAACTACAACCTGCAGGATTCAGGAGTGAAGCATCTGTGTGATGGACTGAAGAGTCCAAACTGTAGACTGGAGACTCTGAGGTCAGTTCACTGAATGTTTTTATCACATAAACAGTTCTCTTGTCAGGATTGACAGATAGAAAATGGACCAGCAACAGTTGGTTTAAATGAAGGAGCATCATGTTGTTAATATCAGCAGGTGTCTCCTCAGTCATCAGTGGTCGGTCTGATCTCAAATCAGGACCAGTCTAGTGTTCACATGTACATTTAAAGAGTTATTGGAGTCAGGAATCATTCTTTCTGTTCATACTGTCTGTGGAGAAACTCATCAAGTCATTTCTTCCAGTGTAGTTGTGTTAGGAAGAGACCACTTTACAGTCAGTGTGGACAGTAGGAATTCTAAGAACTCTGTAATGTTCATCTGACACGTGACTGTTGTTTGAAGACAGACTTGAAAATATGAACTTGTCCTTTAACATTTTAACGACACCAACCTACTGAGATACCAATACAGGAAGAAGAAGGTCATGGAACCAATGAACTAATGAACAGTTTGTTTTCAACATGTGTGATTTGATATTGATCCTGTAATGAGAGGCTTGACTGAGGTCAGCAGCATGTTATTGATGTGTGTTGACATGAATAGTTGTCTGAATGTGGTGTTGATGTTTGGATGATGTGTGTAGAAGGCTGACATGATGATGATCCACAATAACACAAGGACAAAGTCACTCTACTCATTTTAGAGAACAGCTCATTGATTAGGACGTAGTAATGTTGATCTGAACATTAAAACCTGAACACATCTGATTGATTATCACAGTTTTTATTAACATCTTTTATTCTTCATTCAGATTGTGTTGGTGCAGTTTGTCAGAGATCAGCTGTGATTCTCTGGTCTCAGCTCTGAAGTCCAACCCCTCCCATCTGAAACATGTGGAGCTGAGTTACAACAACCTGAAGGATTCAGGAGTGAAACATCTGTGTGGTTTTCTGGAGAGTCCAGACTGTAGACTGGAGACTCTGGGGTCAGTTCACTGGATGTCTGTTACTATTGTGGATCTGATTTGTTTCATTACAAACTGAGCTTAATTTATGTTCATACAGAATTTAAAGTCTTAGTTTTGAGTTCTAGCTTTATTTCAAGACAACACACAAACATACACATCCAGATCCATGCAGCATGTTCTTGATGTGTGTTGACATGAATAGTTGTCTGAATGTTGTTTCGACCACAATTAAAACATAAATAAATAAATAAATACCTGCTATAAATAATTATTTCAATAAATAAACACCTAAATATATGTCATAAATACTATTTATTTCTTGGTGCACAACAAAGTGTTATTCAGATGAGGGGGGCTGTCCACACATGAGTGCACGGATAGACTGCACATGCCTTTTCACAGCAGCCAGGTAGCTTGATTTGAAATAGCGCAGCAACGGCAGGCTGGAGCTGAGGCACTTAGCTGTGTGGCAGAAAGTAACAGTGTCAGTCAGGACTATTTACCTTTTGCAGTGGACCCTGTCTGATAACTTGTTGCATTTAGCATGGTACACCAGCTCAAGCGTCCACCTCAGATATTTGGAGGAAGTGCTACATTGCTTGACCGTGTCTGTCTGCCACACGGGCTCCCACCTCACTGTTTAAAAGGAATTAATGTGACCAGAACTCACAGGATTCTCAAACTATTTTCCTGCTCTTATCTTTGCTGGAAACGTCAGATATGTGACATACAGGATGATTAGTGACGTTGACAACTAGTACTTTCATACTTTGCATGCATACAGTGGAATTAACAGTAATGGAGTATTTGGAGTCCGTGTCCAGGTACATGATGTTTGTAGTGTATCACATCTTCTCACGCATACAAAGAAACAGTACTATTCACTTCTTTTTTTTTCAGTGTGGACAGCCCCCCTCATCTGAAGAAAATGTTGCGGTGCATGTGAAGTGGTGCATCAATAAATAAATAAATGGATAAATACATAAATAAATTGCATTTAGGTCATTTATTTAGGTATTTAATTATTTATATTTAGATATATATTTAGGTATTTATTTATTGAATTATTTACTTTTTGTTGTGTCAGAATTGGTCCATGATCCACTATAACACAAGGACAAAGTCACTCTACTCATTTTAGAGAACAGCTCATTGATTAGGACGTAGTAATGTTGATCTGAACATTAAAACCTGAACACATCTGATTGATTATCAGTGACTTTATTAACATCTTTTATTCTTCATTCAGATTGTGGAGCTGCAGTTTGTCAAAGATCAGCTGTGATTCTCTGGTCTCAGCTCTGAAGTCCAACCCCTCCCATCTGAAACATCTGGACCTGAGTAACAACAACAACTTGCAGGATTCAGGAGTGAAACATCTGTGTGGTTTTCTGGAGAGTCCAGACTGTAGACTGGAGACTCTGGGGTCAGTTCACTGGATGTCTGTTACTATTGTGGATCTGATTTGTTTAATTAAAAACTGAACTTAATTTATGTTCATATAGAATTTAAAGTCTTAGTTTTCAGTTCTAGCTTCATTTCCTTTCAGTTCTTTTTTGTTTCTTCCTAATTTCATCCATCATCTCAGTGACATGTGTGTTTGTTTGTTTTTTGTTCATTTTGTAGCAAATGTCTGTTTGTTGCTAAAGTAAATGAATGTTATTAATTTGTGTTAAACAGTCACATCTGTATCCAGAAAAAACACAAACACACACGTACAGAGATATCCGTGCAGCATGTTATTGATGTGTGTTGACATGAATAGTTGTCTGAATGTTGTGTTGATGTTTGGATGATGTGTGTAGAAGGCTGACATGATGATGATCCACAATAACACAAGGACAAAGACACTCTACTCATTTTAGTGAACAGCTCATTGATTAGGACGTAGTAATGTTGATCTGAACATTAAAACCTGAACACATCTGATTGATTATCACTGATTTTATTAACATCTTTTATTCTTTATTCAGATTGAGTTACTGCAGGTTGTCAAAGATCAGCTGTGATTCTCTGGTCTCAGCTCTGAAGTCCAACCCCTCCCATCTGAAACATCTGGACCTGAGTAACAATAACCTGAAGGATTCAGATATGAAGCAGCTTCTTGATCTTGTGGAGAGTCCAGACTGTAGACTGGAGACTCTGAGGTGAGTGGAGGGTTGGAGTCAGTTCATTCTTCTTTCAGTAGTTTTGTACTAGACACAGAATCTAAAGTGTTTCCTGGAAACCTGCCGCTGTTTTCTTCAGAGATGCTGTCAGAGGAATGGAGACAGACTGGACAGAAAGACAGAGACAACAGTCAGACAATCAGATCATCCTGAAGCTTGTTGTGTTGATGTTTTCAGGAAATAAATTGTGGATTCCAGCTGACAGCCTTACTAGATGAATAGAGAAAGTGGTCCTCATTCATCAGATCTGATCTCAGACTCTTTGTTCTCTCACCTCAAAACTAAACAACTGATCAGTTTCATCTTTGTCACAGTCTGAGATCAGTCTGACTGAAGCCTGTAAATCACAGAACCATCATTACATTTAGTAACCATGTGGTCTTTCTACAGAGCAGAACCTCTGCTGAGGTCCAGTCATCACATCTGTATCTCTGTCATTAGTTTCATCAGATATCTTCAATGTTTCTTAGTCAGCTGATGCTTCAGAAACACATGAGATGTTCATCATCACACTCAGACTCTTTATTGAAATGGAACAGCTGGAAATCCATCACTAAAGTGTTTGTGCAGTAATGAAGCGTTGATTAGTCTCAGCAGTTTATTTCCCTCTGTGGACTTGAGAGAAATGTGCAGAGGAAACAGACTTGATGCTAAAAGTCTGTGCAGGTCTGTGAGCTTCCAGCTCCAACACGTTAACATGAAGCTGAAAGGAAGCTGGCTGAGCTCCACAGCTGCTCTGAACAGGACTGAAGTCCCTGCTGCTCTTTATACTGGATGTGCTGCATCACTGACTGACACCTGATGAAAAGAGTCTCTGGAAACACTAAATCATCTCCTCTCTTCTTTCTTCTTCACTCTGTAGGTGGGAGTCAAATTTAAAAGCATGGTGTGTGAGCTGAGAGAGGATGAGCTGAGTCCTGATGATCCAGAGGTTGAATCAGCAGCAGCTTGTGTGTAGAGAGACTCTGACTGGACCATGTTACTGGGAGGTGGAGTCAAGAGGAGAGCTTCATCCACATGTTTCTCATTTAAACATCATCAACAGAGCTGCAATCAATCTATTCTAACAGAACCAACAAATAAAGTCCAGCTCCTCTTGAATTTTCACCTCTAGATGGAGCCAAATCTCTAAAGACCTTCATGGAGTCAGGGCTGAATATATGTTATTATTATTGTTATTAAATAACAGTATACGTGTGTTTTAACATTTAGCACTTCAGCTAAAACAGTTCTACTACATGGGAAGTGCTTTTCTTTGTGTATTTCTTTTACTTTGTGTCAAGAAACATTGAAAATACCACATAAAATATAAAGTAAAAGTGGGAAACATTCTAATATTAAAGAGTAATTTTAGAAGTCAGAGTACAGGAAGTCTGCCATTTTTCTGAGAAATGGTTTTTGCAATTCGTATGTTTTCAATAAAATAAAAATTATAACTGTACTCTGTTAAAAAACAGAGTACAGTGATGTTGTGGATGCACAATTTTATTTTATGACATCTTTTAATTGTAAATATAAAAGCAGCCATATGCTATAAAATGAGTAATGCTGATGCTGTGTTGGTTAAAGTAAATGATGGGAAATTTGACAAATTGTGAGTGTATCAGTAAAACGTTGAAATACTTTAGTAGCATTTTAGTGTTCATTTACATGTTTGTTAGAAATAGAGGAATTATTGTGTTTTTTTGTGATTTAGAGGTAAATAAAATAAGAAAACAGTACGTATGTGTCACAGACTTACGTAATGACGCACTCTACGCGTTACGCAGGGGGCGTGGCCAGCGGCTGTTGTTACTGCGGCTTCATCCAAAGAGAAAAGAGACACTGAGCGAAACAGGGCGACACTCTCCTCACAATAGTTGTGTTTTTGGTCAGTAAGCGGATATTTTTTGTGACAGCACGCAAGCCGAGCCGGTGAGTTTTGGTTTATTCATTCAAAGTAGCTCAAAGTGAGAGGACACATGTTTGCGGCTCCTTTGAGAAACACTGCTGCTGCTATTACGCAACTTAATCAGGAACATTTTCTGCAAACATTTATTGCTGTGTCACGTTTTTTCTGCGTCCTTGCTTTATACTATGTCAATAATATCCGGTTCCACACTCATCCTGGTCCGTTCACAGTGTCATTTCTAAGAGCGTGTAGTTATTTGTGGATATATTTATACATATTTCTGTATATTTCTCATCCAATGTAAACTTTTACTTCATCAGCTGGTCTGAGTTGGAGTGGTTGGAGAGTACACAGGTGCAAGCAGATGATGACAAACTTTATCTAGACAACCTGTAATCACCCATAACTTCTGATGAATCACGTTTCAGGATTCACTTTAAATATTGTTCAACAAAAGCGTGCGCTTCCCTCTGAGCCAATAAGATGTTGAGGGAGTTGAACCTTAATACGTCAAATGCTTGTTTTTGTGTTAAACAATGAAGCTCATCCTCAAAAGAGGAATGTGTACTTTTTCAGTCTGTTTTTAGCTCCCCGTACTCCGAGGAAAAAACCTCTGCTCTGTCCGTTTCCACACAAATCTCCGTTTGTCACCCTTTCTGTCGCACTGATCCAAACATCAGTCCGGACCAGATTAGTTTCAAGTTCTGTGCAGAACACCAAACACTTTTCCACCCATTTTTCAGCCGGGGAAAATAAAAAAGACATTCCAGATTGAATGTGCGCGCTTCAACCTCTTTGAGGACAGATTGTTCCTCCTCTCTGATGAGAACAACTTTATCAAGGTGTCCCTGTGACTGGAAATGTCTCAAAGTGGTTGTTTTCCAAACTAGGCCTTCTCTGTTGGCAGGAGACAATGATTAAGTTATTAAGTTAAAGCAAAGGGAGTCGTTTGAATGGACACAGCATCTTAAATGGAAAGATTTGTTAGTTTACTGCTTTATTTAGCTGTAAATTTAATAACCTGAATGTTCAGCTTCAGAAAGAAATCAATCATTTCATTGGTTGCAGCTGTGAGGTGTTGGGTCTACAGGTTGGCATCAGTTTAAATGAGGTGAATATAAAGGACTGTTCTTATTCATCAATTAGTTTCTCTTTAAAATGAGCAGAAACTGGAGAAAAACTACTTTTCTTAAGGCAACATGTCCAGATCACTTCTTTTGTTCCACCAACAATTTCAAACTTGAGGAAATTCAGTTGATGAGAAAGAAAAGTAGCAGATATTCACATTTTAAAAGTTGGGACTGTTGATTTAGGCCTCGATTGGTTGTTAATCTCCTTCAGCTGAATACGTTTAGAGTGAGAGATGAAGCACTAAATCATCTCCTCTGTTCTTTCTTCTTCTCTCTCCAGATGTTGGCCATTGTTCTAAACAGGACGGTATGTGAGCTGAGAGAGATGAGCTGAGTCCTGATGATCCAGAGGTTGAATCAGCAGCAGCTTGTGTGTAGAGAGACTCTGACTGGACCATGTTACTGGGAGGTGGAGTCAAGAGGAGAGCTTCATCCACATGTTTCTCCATGTCAGACCAGTGGTGTAGTCTATGTGATACGCAGGTATACACCGTATATCCACTAGAAAAGCTCCTGAATTGTCGTCTACCGGCTGAAAAACACACAACGATACGTTATCAGCCTGGTTTAGTGACATAACTTCACTTTCCCGTTCATAAATGGACCTTCTCTGTGTTACCAAGCGTTCACTTTTGGACCATGGGGGCTTCCGTCAAGCGTGACGTGGACCTGACGTTAACTACTAAGGAAGCAGTGAAGTTGTGCGGCGGGAACGAGTCGACAACTTGAACTGGTCCAACGCTCGTCAGTGGAGAAGGAATGTGGAGAAAAAACAATGAGAAGAAAGAAAAGGAAGCCCAGTGACACTATTGAGATGGTAGGGAAGGAGAGCTGATGACGCTGTCGTCCTACCTGGTAAGTGGAACTCATGTATGTTAGAATAATAGTCACCACTATTGGAACAGCAGCTGATTGGCTCATTGAATTCTATATAAAACTAGTCACTGGTGGTTTGGTTGAAATCAAGGAGCTGCTGCTGCTGCTGCTCTGTGTGTGTGTTTGTGTAGATGAGAACTGGACCTGGCCAGCCTTGTGGAGTGAGAGTCAGGAGAGGGAATTTAAAAACAGGCCTCCTTGGTTAGAGCGGAGAAACGGAAAGTTAGGGAAACATTAGACGACATTTAAAGCTGCTAGAAACAGTTTAAATGTACAAAGTTAACGCTGCGTTTAAATGTTAATGTAGTTCGTTCAGAAAGTTGTGAATAAAAATGAAATTAATTCATTGTCGTCTTATTAATTAAGACCCCATGTTCACCATTAAATGACTGATGTGTTGGATATAGTTGAGTTTTTCCTCCTTTTGTCTAGTTTTCAGGTCTTTTCTTCTCCGTGGCTGAAGATTGTAAACAGTTCATTAATAGTTGTGGCTCTGTTCAGCAGGTCTTAATGCTAATATAGATACAAAAAGGACAATAATGGATCATAATGTTCATTACTGATGTTGTTGTTTACCTCCAGGTTGTGTATCTGCACTGCAACAAAATCCACTGGCGTCCTCACAGAGGAAAGGGCGTCTACATCTGAGGAGTGGGTGTCCTTTAAAATCCAGTCCTCAGACACAAACCACAAACAGCTCTAGGTCCTTTTTCTTTACTTGAAACTTATTTGTCTTGTCACTGTCTGTTCAGTGGTGAATTAAAGTCCAGCTGTTCATGTCTGTTATACATCTTGTGTTGCTTCCAATACATTTACATTCAGATAATACATAACCAGTCTTTCATGACCTCAGTTATGTGTGGATCCAGACTTTATGCATTAATGAGCCTGGTGGTTCTTGTGTGGGGCCGTTTTGGAGCAGCTGCTGCTCTGGGAGGGGGGCTGCAGGACAGATGTTGCTCCAGGACGGGGGTGTACGAGGCTGGGAGGGGAACAATCAGAGTATACCCACTAGAATAAACTAGACTACACCACTGTTTAAGACCATCAACAGAACTGTAACTAATCTGATCTAATAGTACCAACACATGAAGTCCAGTTCCTCTTGAATTATTCAGACACATTAAAACAAAAACAAATATCCTGTTTTAAAGTTGCCAACATCAACAATCCTTCCTTTTCTTTCTTGATAATAATTATGGAAAAAATGGAGCGATACAAGTAAAACTAATCTCAGTCTCTGCCCAAATTCAGTATGTTTATCCCATCTAGTGGCCACAAAGTGTAACTACAGTGCGATGAGTGTAAAGCAGAGCTATAGAGTAAAACAAAACAAAGTTTTTCTCTATAGCTCTGGAAACAACCTGAAGGATTCAGATGTGAAGCAGCTTCTAGATCTTGTGAAGAGTCCAGACTGTAGACTGGAGACTCTGAGGTGAGTGGAGGGTTGGAGTCAGTTCATAACACACATAATACCACTCCTAACAAAATAAAGACACACAGGAATATAGTAAACCTGCCAGCATCAACAGTCCTTTCTGATGTTTCTCATTGTTCGTATTCTCACGTCTGTCTTCACTTGTTTGTCTCCGTTCAGTAGATTCCAGCGTCTTGGAACAGTTGTTTTCATCAAATCATCATTTCAGAAGCTTTAACCTGCAGATGATTAAAGATGATTCATTAATGTTCAGCAGCCCAGAGTCATTTTTTAGAGTTGGTTTTTGGTTGTTTGTGTTTTTCGAGGAAATTTTGGTAAATAACAGATTATGTTTTAGGAAATTATGAGTCAGAGTTCAATGAAATGACCTGGAAAACAGATTTACTTGTAAAATAAAGTGTCAGAATAAATATAGTTAATTAAAATAAAAAATCTTTGATATTTCCTTTGGTAAAAACTCCAATAAAAAATGTGGAAACAAACAACTGTGTCATTGTCATTGACAAAACTGTAGTAAATATCAATGTATTATTGGATGTGGACAGTTGTAGTTACTGACAGTGACCACTAGAGGGCAGTGATCGTGGATGCCTTACAGTTCACTTTACCACCACCAGAGGGAGACAACTCTCCATCACAGGTCATTTAAACATTGATTTGAATCTATGGTTTGAGAAGATTTTTTACTCAAAGAGTCTTATTTAGTTTCTTAAAATAAACATAACCAGTTCCATAAAGGCCACAATACACTGTTAAACAAATAAAACACCAAACAACACATTACAACAACAGAAGCTCAACAGATGAACATAGTCATCATCTTACTGTGTCTCCACTTTCACTTCATCATTGAAGGACCGTTCAGGGACAATATGATATTTAAGCTTTTTATTTAGACCTTCACCTTTAGCCTGACAGTGGTTCACTGCTGTACACTATGGCTGTTAATGATATTTTTAAAATATTTTTCTACCACTGTATCTACCTGTCACTGACTGTCATGTTGTCGACTCTCTTGCATTTCACTGTTTCACCACCAAAAACCCATCAATAATATACTGAATAATTTACTGAATATTTATGAATGAAGCAAGTTATTTTAGATATAACACTGCAGACAATGTTTTACTACAACATAGAAACTATCAGACGAGTGTTTCCAGAAGCCGTCAGTCAACATTATGTCTGTTTATAATGAGGAGGAACAAACTGAATCCTTCACAGCAGACAGCTTAGTTACACTGAGGATTTATTCACATCATTTACTTTAGTAAAAGCACCAGACTGTAGTAAAATACTCCAGTCCTGCACTGACAATCTGTGTTAACATGAAAAGGTAGTTATAGTATCAAGAGTAAAAAATATTCCCTGTGACATATTATTATAATTATCAGTATTAATGTTGTCATTTGTGTAATTATTATTAAACTGGTATATTTAAACTGAAACCTGAACACACTGATGTAGAAGATTATGAAACAAGAACAGACACGTTGGACGGATAAAATTCTTCTCCTGTCTAACCTGTTCTGCCTCTGTCACAGGTAAAACCTCACCTCATTCCTGAAAGTATAACTCACCTGTTCAGTTTCCTTGTTGGAGTGGAGTCTTCTTCATCTCTCTGGTTAAATAAACTGTAAGTTTGATTTGTTCAAAGCTTTAACTTTGTCTTCAGTAACTTTAATGTTTGTTTCTACTCTGTAATGTTTGTAGAAGATGTTCACTTCTTATTTCATTATTAAGTTTGTGTCACTCTGTTTGAAGATCAGTCTACATTATTATTAGATTAATGATTCACTGGAATCAAACAGTATGATGATCAGATTAAATTAAATTATTAAATCTTCATTAATCTGGATCCAGCCTCAGATTTAAGTCTAAAGTTACTTTCACTTTCACCACCGTTGTGTCGCAGATCTTTTTCTCTGTGTAAACTCTGTCTGAAGGTGTGAAGGTTTATTATGTTTAACTGTTCAACAACAGTAACAACATAACAACACTTCAGAAATAGTTCACGTTAACTGAGACGGAGCTGAAGATACAGTATAAAGTCGGGATGAAGGAGGAAACTATAAATCTATCCGCCATTTTGTGTCTGTGTGTGTGAGCATGAACAGCTGTGTCTCGGGAGCGCGCATTAATTCAGGTGAACGGACGTTACTCCGCTTCAGTTTAATCTAGTTTAGATGATTTATTCGTCATGATAACAACGTGTTTCCCCCGATAATATTTCTGATGAAGAACCTTCTTAATATTCACCAGAATATTATTTCATGTGATATTAAGTATTTATTTATTCAAAATAAAATGTGATAGTAGGACAGAGACTAGTGATTATACTCCTCTCTCCTCCTCTCATCAGAGAATAGCACTTTTACACAATTATTATTATGATCATTATTAGTGTTATATATTATCTCTATTCACATCTTTTTGTACTAACACCCCCAAAAATAAGAATGTTTTTTAAAAGTTGTCTATATGATAAGATGACCCACAAACTTAGCACAATAGTAGAAAGTATGTGGTTTAATAAATAGAATGATGTTGTCTCTTGTTGCAGGGCTTTATTAACCTTCATATCTTTAAGTTTGTTGTGCACTTATCATTCCTACTCATTCCTTTAATGTTGCTTATTCTATGTTTCTGTATTTGGATGTTTGAATATTGTTTCTTTGTGTCTATCTACTGTTGTATTCATCTCTGTCTTTCTGTAAAGTGTCCTTGGGTGACTTTAAAGGCGATTCTTAAATAAAATATGTTATTATTATAAAATGTATTATAAAGCTCTGACTGTAGAATCTCCCCTGGATGTGATGTAGTTACTGACAGTGACCACTGGAGGTAGTTTTAATAATTTAAACATATTTATTGTCTGTGTCATTAAATCATCTCTATGTTGTTCACCTTTTCACCATCACAGTTATTTGAACATTTCTACAATATGACACAGAAAGATTTTTACACAGTATTTTAATATGACCAAAATATTCTATTAAATATTAAAATACTAAACTAAACATTACAGCAACAGAACAGAGGATGAACAGATGAACGTTGTCAACATATTATTGCTGCGTTCATGGAAAATGGGATATTTAATCTTTCTGCTGCTTGGTGACTACTGGACACTGGACTGTTCCTAATAATCTGTCCTCCCATTAATAATGAGCATGAGGACAGTTTCTCCATTGGGACATTTAATGACTCACTAAAGGAGGAAAAGAAAGGATTTATTTTTCTATCACTGTAGCTTCATGTCACGTTGGTTTTCTTGCTTTTCACTGTTTCAGCACTAAATCCCATCAGTGACCTGTTTGATCTGGAGTCAGTCACTGAATATTTATGAAGGAAAAGCATCGTAACGTGTTTTTCAGCTGCACATTGATGCAAATGGTCTTTTCCTACAACACAGAAACGATTAGACGAGTGTTTCCAGAAGGCGTCAATGAATATTATCTGTTTATGTGATTATAAATGTTTCTGGGTTCAGATAATTTTAAAACTCTTATTATCACCTGTGTTCATCTTATAATTCATTATATAATGTCTCTGTCATCTTTTTGTTTTCTTTTAAATGAAATAAACCATTATTAGTGTAACTCCGTCATCCGTCACCTAATGCGCCTCTTGAGTCAGGTCATAACTGTTTTTATATTTTTTTGTAAATGTCATCATCTGCAGGTTGTGACCAGAATATTCTGTTAAAAATGAAAATGCTAAAGAAGAACACATCAACAGAGGATGAATAGATGAACTTCTGTCTCTGAATTTATAATTCAAAGTGTTCAGACGTTTTTGTCATTTTTGCCTGAGAATCTGTCTCCTTCTTTGGAAAGATTTACTTTTAGTAAATGTTAAATTGAACTCACACAATGATTCCTGCTGTTGAAAATGTGATGTTTCTGATTCACTTTTCACAAATGCATCCCTCTTTCAGGTGCATATTATTTTACAGGTTCATCAGATGTGTCACAGATGTTTTCCTCTGTGCTAACCTCCGTCTGAAGTTAAACTCAGCAGCAGTTTCACACGTTTTATTCTTTAACATCAGATTTCAGCTGCTTAGTTTGAAGAAATCGGATCAATATTTAACCGAGTCTGAGCCGAAGGTTTAAGTTGGGGCAAAGGAGTCAGTGGTTAAACTCTGAATATCGATTTTGTGTGGATGTCTGTTGTCAGTGTCTGTGAATCAGATCAGGTTTAGAGTTAGTTGAGTCAACAACTCTATTAACAACAAATGTACGTGTTGAGGTGTAGGTACACAAACGTTAGTTAGATTTAACTGGAAATCACAGACTTGTCAAAGGTCTTTTTTATTAACTTGTGACTCGTTCCAGGAAGTAGCTCATCTCTGTCACAGTGTCCAGGTTGGAGTGGAGAGGGAATTGTTGGATTTGTTTCAGGACTGGTTAAATAAACTGCAAGTTTAGTTTCAAACTTTAACTTTGTGTTCAGTAACTTTACTCTTAGTTTCTGCTCTTTAATGTTTGTAGATGAAGTTTCAGTCTGTGTTTAACTGCTTTTCACTTCTGCAGCTTCATGACTCAGTTTACTGGACTGATAGTAGAAAAACAACAACTGATAGTAGAAGACAGAAAGTGGACTCATAAGAACAGCATCTGATATGAGTCAGAAAATAAGAACCAGTCTCTGAAGGAGCAGCTGATGTTTTTACAGCAGAAATGATGTCAAGGATTTGATGTTCAGGTGAATGATTTGTGTTTCCTCTGCAGGTGAAGGTAGAAAGTGTGTGTGAGCTGATGTGAATCCAGCAGAATGGATCAGTGTGCGGACAGAGAGGAGGGAGTCCCTCCCTCTAAAACCACTCTGAGTGGAGAACATGAGAACCAGACCAGAGATCAGAGGTGAGATGAACATTTATAACTGTCTATGACTCTTCTACATGTCAGAGCTCATGCTCCTTTATTATTCACAGCAATGAACCTGAACCTGAACCCAGCTGTGTGTCCTTGAGGAGCGACAGGTCCAAGGATTTTTTTATTGATTTTAAACAACAGCATGAGAAAACGTAAGTATATAAATATTAGATATTCTTCTGGATTCTCTCCAGAAATAATTTCACTCCTTCAGTGAGTATTCATTGTAATTGTCTATGTACAACCCCAAGCTAACGCTAAGCTAGCTATGGAGGAGTCCAGTTTGTCAGCACTTGCCACATCAGCCACACAGCTATGTGACTGTGGGAGGCGACTTACCCATGCCAGTCTTTCCTCCCCTAATTCAACAAATATGTAAATTTCCCGACAAGGCAAACCAAATCTCTGGATGAAGTCTACTGAAACCACCCACATGCCTACAAAGCCAGAGCACTGCCACATCTGGGACTTTCAGATCATCTGTCCATGTATGTAGCATACAAATCACTGTAAACAGAAACCAAAATGTGGCTTGAGAAGGTCAACTCATCCCTGCCAGGCTCTTTTTGGTTGGGGAATTTCAGCAGAGGGGACAGGCCTGGGAGGACTTTTGTCGTGAGAATGTTTTAATAACCATGAGTGTTGAAGGCCGAATTCACACCATAGCTGTTTGGTCTGCTTTAAACGGACCAGAGTTCTTTTCAGAGCTAGTCCGAGCCTCTATGGGGCCCTAAGTAGAATATTGGGGCCCTGTATTTCTGCACACACCTACTATGAACTCATTGCAGCTCTGATTATCCTATTGTCAGTCTGACACGTCTTTACACACATGTGCTCGATGCTGGAATTATGTTGTTTCAGGTGTAATGAAGTTTATATTTGTTGCAACTCGACAACAAGTACAGTCAAAACTACTCTGAATCAGTTCAAATATACTTAATATTGTTGGTAGTGTCAGTTTATTACTTTTTGTTTAAAAATAAACAGTGATGTGCAAAAAATAATTCATAGCACAACAACACCAGTAAAGTGCAACAACAAATAAAATTACTTCGATGTATAAAAATAATAATATAATAATAAACAATAAAATATCAAGCAAATAGTTACCTGAAACAAGGTGACAAAATAGTTTGAAAACAAATATAAAGTTGAGTAATTAGATCTTAAAATGATGTTAATGTTATTATGAGCAAAAGCTTCAGTAAAAAATAAATAAATAAATAAAAATAGTAATCAAAATAAACTACCTTAATCCACACACTTGATTTTTTTTTAAATGTTACTCTGTTCTTCCTCAACACTTCATCCACTCGTTAAAACCTGAGCTTCCTGGAGACAGAGTCATTTATGACATCACTGTAAGAAATCTGATGATCAACTTTTCCCTGCCAGTCTACTCTCTTTTGCCATGGAAGATCTCAAGTAGTTCTTTATTAATTTGAGCTGGAAAAGCTCCACTCTGCAGGTGCAACAGTCACAAGGAGAGTGCAGGCTATCCGTAGAGCTACCCATCAGTGGACACAGTGTAGAGTACAAGGGACAATAGGAGACAGAGAAGAGGAAGGAGATGGACCTAAGATGGAAAACATACATATACACAGATATTAATGAGGCACTTTGAATAAATCAATTTCTCTTTGGGAGTAATTTTTCTCATTTCTTATTCGTTGAAATTAAAAGCTGTATGGTAACAGTCTGTCCCTCATCTGATGTATTACCCACAGTTGAGCCTGAGGATGGACTGGTACTGGACTGATTCTGAGTCTCCAAAGTACTTTAACGGTGTTCCTGGGCAACTTTCATAAAAACTTATGAGTTAATGTAAAAAGTGTATATTTACTTACATAAATTACCATGGTCTGCAGCAAACAATTTGTGCAAACAACACATCTTAAACTTGTGTAACAGTACACACAAATCACGTTTGCTAGCATAACATATTGCTACCAAACATAACCGCGTTCGTGTTGTATATTGATGTGCTGAAGAAAGAAGTGATCACTGCTGACAAGTCTACTCTTGCATTCAAAAAGGTTTATTACAAGAAAGAACAGTGTCAAACTCTTGTTGAATCTGAGAGAGCTTCTGGCTAATTGTCGAATCCCCTCTCTCGTTCAGCTCCTACAGTCTCCTTATATTTGGTTCTCAATTTGCCTCCTTACTCTAGTTTTACGAGCTGACAACTGGTAAATGACCTTTTAACCTTTAAACTTTGTACACATCCCAAAAACAGAAAAGAGATCCTAAGAGAAAAACAAGAGGACCATATACTGCATTCACAAGCCCAAGGAGACATTTATTGTTCGTGATCAAACGTTAACAAAAACTTTTGAAGTCAAAAGCAGAAATATATAAGGCAAACCCCAACAATCAACTCAATCACAGTTGAATCTCAGTGTCACAAACATGTTAACATGAGCATTAAGTTATTTTAACAGTCAATTAAAACATACAACATTTCTCTAGCTTTTAACAAGCGAGCTAATTTGCTATTAACAGCTACACAAATCTCTTTCATAAATATTCCATTACGAAGACATGCAAACCTTTGTCTTGGCATTATTTTCCTCTTCCTCTTTCTTCTTCTTTATTACCCATGCCCGGAAGGAAATGCCTTTTTTTGCAACAGCAGGAGGCCACATTACTGATGCAGTTAAGCTTTGACAATTTAAGAATGCCTAGGCTTATGTCAGCAGCAGCACTTTGTTGACATAAAATTGTGCTTCATACTATAATATAGCTATGATCAAATAGACACCATCACTCATACATGCAAAATAAATTAATTATTAAAATTCTTTGTTAATTGCTCTTGGGGAGCCCCTAGTGGCTATGGGGCCCTAAGCAGGCGCTTAGTTCGCTTATGCCTTGGGCTGGCCCTGCCCACAGGGCAGGGTCCTCAGCACTCTTCTCTGCTTTACTTATTAACCGATGACTTTGCCCCCAACACACCAACGACAAGATTGTCAAATTTGCTGACAAATGGCGCATTTGCTGGACTTAAATTCCTCAAAAACCCAGGAACTTATAGTAGATGTTAAGAAGTCCTCCAACGCCTCCTCTTTAACTCATAAGAGTCAGCAATAGAGGGCATCCTGATCTACTTCTGTACCGTGTTGTTCATTAGCTGAACAGACGAGAACAGGAAGAATCAAGAGCAACTACTGAAGGCAGCAGATCGGTCCACTGGCTGACCACTATCCCTCCTCAAGGACATTGATAGTGACCAACTCCAGAAGAAAGTAAATCACATTTCAAGGGATCCCACCCACCCTGGATATAGACACTGCCCTTTAGATAAAGTTACAGACTCATCAAAGTACCAAAAGACTAAACGTCAGCATACACCCATAAGCTGTTTCCTTGATTTTTACCAAACAATGACAATAAAAACCTCATATCTTCTCATCTTTTTCTTTAAGAATCCATCAGAGACCAGACACACCTGAACCCAGCTGTGTGTCTTTCAAGAGTGACCGGTCAAAAGATTTTTTTATTGACTTTAAAGGACAAGTTTCCCCTTCTGACCAGAGGTAAAATGTTGCTGTTTTGACTGGGATTTGTGTTGTCTTGGATGGATGGAAAGTTGTTTGACATGTATATGTGTTATATATACATATCAAATGGTGCTGCCCAGTCTAACCATTCTGGTACTAATGATGATTACCAGTAAGACATGCATACAATTACATAGACTTGATGAAAAATGCTTCTGCTGTATTAAATATTACAAATGGCAACACTGAGAGACTGTTAATGATCAAACATGAATGCAGTGTTAAAGAAACGTGTCACATTTAACCAAAGATGCTCTTGGAGCCACTCTAACTGTCACCATCAATTTAAAAGAAACAGGAGCATTAAATGAGAAATTTAGTTTGTATTAATGAGGAAAAAGACTTGAAAAAATGGACAAGATGACAGTTCGTCAAAAGTGAAACAAAAACATGCCCTACATAAGTCCTACCCCCTCTATGCTTCTGGATGAAACTTGGGCCCAGGTAGGTATTATAAAATTCTGATGTATAATGTGTTTTTCTGATTGCGAGTGAGTGATGTTGGTGATGGTTGGAGAGGCCATAGGTGCAAATTGACAGCCACATTTTCATCAGTCTGCCCCAGGACAGCTGTGACTACTGACGTAGTTTACCACCACCAGGGTGTGACTGTGTGAACAAATGAATAATGCATACAATTGTAAGCGCTTTGAGCATCTAATATGGAAAAGTGCTATATAAAAACCAATGCATTATATTTCAATTAGTTATTTAATGCTATAAAAAGGGCTGTCTCTTTATGACAGGCAGTTGTGACTGACAGTTGCCACTGACAGATCTATTTGAATTCTGTTAAATTCATAGTTGTGCAGTAAACTGTGCTAATCAACCTCAGAGATTTGAGAGAGCTTTGGAAGCTTTAATTTTATTTTAATTTTGTTGAGATTGTGAGTGAGTTGATGTAATTAACCATCTAACTAAAACAACACTACATAGGCTATGTGGGGAACATGTCGATGTTGGTACTCAGCATTTACCAAGATTTAATCCATAATGGTGCTTTCTTAAGAGAAATAAGTGCAGTGTATGAAGCAATGTTCTTTGCAAATTGCAGCGGTACAGCAGAGTACAGTATTAACAAATACAAACATGAGTGAGTCTTGACTCATTTGATTCACTGTTCGTATCCAGATATCACTTCATGGACATTTACATGTTGGTCTCTGTGGACTGATATGATGTGAACTAATTGTTGATGATTCATTCACAGAGTGAAGCAGCAGAGTTTAAATGTTCTCAGTGATCAGTCTGTTCATCAGCATCAAACACAGCTGGACTCCATATTTAAGGTCTGTACATGGACAACAACTACTTTCCATCATCTCCATGCTGCTCTTTGTAGACCAGTGGACTGTCAGTCTGTCCAACATGGATCTGATGTTTGTCTCCATGATTTCAGTCTGATTGTCATTCAGATAGTTTTCTGTTCCAGCTGCTGGAGGACAACATTGTCACTTTCGTGAAGAAGGAGCTGAAGAAGATTCAGAGGGATCTGAGTCCAGATTACCCAGAATGCTTAGAGAGTCAGAGGGAGGATGAGGAGGTGTTGGAGGGTGAGGATGAAGAGCAGAGGAGGAGCAGCAGAGAGGCATTTGTGAAGATCACACTGAACTTCCTGAGGAGAATGAACCAGGAGGAGCTGGTTGATCGTCTGGAGAGAAGTAAGAGGATTTCTATGAACATTGAACCTGATGAATGAATTAAACATTTACTAATGTCTCAAGAGCTGAATCGATATACAGTATGATCACTCATTCTTTCAGGGAATTAAATTCTAGTATGTATCTATTCACTGATCTTATTTGTTCAATCAGGACATTCAAGACATGAGGCTACAGTTTGTCAACACAAACTTAAATCTAGTCTGAAGGAGAAGTTCCAGTGTGTGTTTGAGGGGATTGCTAAAGCAGGACACTCAACTCTTCTGAATGAGATCTACACAGAGCTCTACATCACAGAGGGAGAGACTGCAGAGGTCAATGATGAACATGAGGTCAGACAGATTGAAACAGCATCCAGGAAACTAGGCAGACCAGAAACAACCATCAGACCAGAAGACATCTTTAAAGCCTCACCTGGAAGACAGAAACCAATCAGAAGAGTGATGACAAAGGGAGTGGCTGGCATTGGGAAAACAGTCTTAACACAGAAGTTCACTCTGGACTGGGCTGAAGACAAAGCCAACCAGGACATCCACTTCACTTTTCCATTGACTTTCAGAGAGCTGAATGTGTTGAAAGAGAGAAAGTTCAGCTTGGTGGAACTTATTCATCACTTCTTCACTGAAACCAAAGAAGCAGGAATCTGCAGCTTTGAAGAGTTCCAGGTTGTGTTCATCTTTGACGGTCTGGATGAGTGTCGACTTCCTCTGGACTTCCACAAGACTGAGATCCTGACTGATGTTACAGAGTCCACCTCAGTGGATGTGCTGCTGACAAACCTCATCAAGGGGAAACTGCTTCCCTCTGCTCACCTCTGGATAACCACACGACCTGCAGCAGCCAATCAGATCCCTCCTGAGTGTGTTGACATGGTGACAGAGGTCAGAGGGTTCACTGACCCCCAGAAGGAGGAGTACTTCAGGAAGAGGTTCAGAGATGAGGAGCAGGCCAGCAGCATCATCTCCCACATCAAGACATCACGAAGCCTCCACATCATGTGTCACATCCCAGTCTTCTGCTGGATCACTGCTACAGTTCTGGAGGATGTGTTGAAAACCAGAGAGAGAGGAGAGCTGCCCAAGACCCTGACTGAGATGTACATCCACTTCCTGGTGGTTCAGACCAAAGTGAAGAAGGTCAAGTATGATGGAGGATCTGAGACAGATCCACACGGGAGTCCAGAGACCAGGAAGATGATTAAATCTCTGGGAAAACTGGCTTTTCATCAGCTGCTGAAAGGAAACCTGATCTTCTATGAATCAGACCTGACAGAGTGTGGCATCGATATCAGAGCAGCCTCAGTGTACTCAGGAGTGTTGACACAGATCTTTATAGAGGAGAGAGGACTGTACCAGGACAAGGTGTTCTGCTTTGTCCATCTGAGTGTTCAGGAGTTTCTGGCTGCAGTCTACATGATCCACTGTTACACCAACAGGAAGACAGTGGTACTGGAGGACTTCCTGGGACAAAACTACAATAACTCAACTCTGGATGTCTTCCTGAACAGAGTCATGGAGAAATCCCTGCAGAGTAAAAATGGTCACCTGGACCTGATGGTTCGCTTCCTTCATGGTGTCTGTCTGCAGTCCAACCAGAGACTGTTAAGAGGTCTGCTGGGTCAGACACAGATCAGATCAGAAATCATCCAGAGAGCCATCAACAACCTGAAGGAGATGAACATGTCCAATATTTCTCCTGACAGAAACATCAACATCTTCCACTGTCTGATGGAGATGAACGACCTCTCAGTTCATCAGGATATCCAAGAGTTCCTGAAGTCAGAGAACAGATCAGAGAAGGAACTCTCTGAGATCCACTGCTCAGCTCTGGCCTACATGCTGCAGATGTCAGAGGAGGCTCTGGATGAGTTGGACCTGAAGAAGTTCAACACATCAAAGGAGGGACGACGGAGACTGATTCCAGCTGTGAGGAACTACAGAAAGGCTCGGTGAGTCCAGATGTGATTAGCATTATACATTTTTGTTGATATTATTTTAGTTCTTTTAATGTTCACACTATCAGTCATCAATCACTTGTTTATTGAAAACGTTACATGACAGTTGTATTTTGTTACAAATGTTCTCCAACTGTTTCAAACACTGAGACAATGTAGATTTTCCTCTGTTTATCTTACTTCATTCATACATATTCAATATATTAGAGCTGTTTGTTGAATAATATAGGCAAGTCGATATTAATTGCCCATGTTATTCTGTTCTAAATGTGCCTTAAAGGGATGTTTTCCACATTTTGATCATTTTAATTTTAATGCCTTTGTGGAGTCAGACATTAGATCAGATCACACTGACCGACTGTGTAGATGATGCCTAAATGTAACTCCATTTATGTCCATTACTGTAGCAGATTAATAAAAAACAAAGTTGAAAAGTCTGCAGATTTAAGAGAAACTGATGAGAATTATTGTGTCATGTCAGATAAGAAGCTGAATCACTGATGTGAAAAACAAAATGTCGATCCGGATGATCCCAATTGTTTATTATCAAATGCATGAAGTAAATAATAAAGTGTCTTTATTCATATTAACATGTTTTATATTTATGTGTCATGACAGATTTTCTGGCTGTGAACTCTCAGCGAGTCACTGTGAAGTTGTGGCCTCAGCTCTGAAGTCCAACCCCTCCCATCTGACAGAGTTGGATCTGAGCAACAACTCCGTACAGGATTCAGGAGTGAAGCAGCTGTGTGATGGACTGAAGAGTCCAAACTGTAGACTGGAGACTCTGAGGTCAGTTCACTGAATGTTTTTATCACATTAAACAGTTCTCTTGTCAGGATTGACAGATAGAAAATGGACCAGCAACAGTTGGTTTAAATGAAGGAGCATCATGTTGTTAATATCAGCAGGTGTCTCCTCAGTCATCGGTGGTCGGTCTGATCTCAAATCAGGACCAGTCTAGTGTTCACATGTACATTTAAAGAGTTATTGGAGTCAGGAATCATTCTTTCTGTTCATACTGTCTGTGGAGAAACTCATCAAGTCATTTCTTCCAGTGTAGTTGTGTTAGGAAGAGACCGCTTCACAGTCAGTGTGGACAGTAGGAATTTTAACCACTCTGTAATGTTCATCTGACATGTGACTGTTGTTTGAAGACAGACTTGAAAATATGAACTTGTCCTTTAACATTTTAACGACACCAACCTACTGAGATACCAAATACAGGAAGAAGAAGATCATGGAACCAATGAACTAATGAACAGTTTGTTTTCAACACGTGTGATTTGATATTGATCCTGTAATGAGAGACTTGACTGAGGTCAGCAGCATGTTCTTGATGTGTGTTGACATGAATAGTTGTCTGAATGTTGTGTTGATGTTTGGATGATGTGTGTAGAAGGCTGACATGATGATGATCCACAATAACACAAGGACAAAGTCACTCTACTCATTTTAGAGAACAGCTCATTGATTAGGACGTAGTAATGTTGATCTGAACATTAAAACCTGAACACATCTGATTGATTATCAATGATTTTATTAACATCTTTTATTCTTTATTCAGATTGAACAGCTGCAGGTTGTCAGAGATCAGCTGTGATTCTCTGGTCTCAGCTCTGAAGTCCAACCCCTCCCATCTGAAACATCTGGACCAGAGTAACAACAATCTGCAGGATTCAGGAGTGAAACATCTGTGTGGTTTTCTGGAGAGTCCAGACTGTAGACTGGAGACTCTGAGGTCAGTTCACTGGATGTCTGTTGCTATTGTGGATCTGATTTGTTTCATTACAAACTGAACTTAATTTATGTTCATACAGAACTTAAAGCTTTGGTTTTTAGTTCTAGCTTTATTTCCCTTTAGTTCATATTTTCTCTTCTCTTTTCTAAATTTAGTCTGAAATGTCAAAGATTTGTGTTTTTTTTTGCAAGAATTGTAAATAAAATAACCAGTTTGTTGTCTGTTAATGTTGATTTTAATCAGTCACCTCTATATCCAGAAACACACACATACACAGATATCCATGAAGCATGTTGTTGATGTGTGTTGACATGAATAGTTGTCTGAATGTTGTGTTGATGTTTGGATGATGTGTGTAGAAGGCTGACATGATGATGATCCACAATAACACAAGGACAAAGTCACTCTACTCATTTTAGAGAACAGCTCATTGATTAGGACGTAGTAATGTTGATCTGAACATTAAAACCTGAACACATCTGATTGATTATCAATGATTTTATTAACATATTTTATTCTTTATTCAGATTGAGGGGCTGCATTTTGTCCAATATCAGCTGTGATTCTCTGGTCTCAGCTCTGAAGTCCAACCCCTCCCATCTGAAACATCTGGACCTGAGTAAAAACAACCTGCAGGACTCAGACGTGAAGCAGATTCTTGATCTTGTGAAGAGTCCAGACTGTAGACTGGAGACTCTGAAGTGAGTGGAGGGTTGGAGTCAGTTCATTCTTCTTTCAGTAGTTTTGTACTAGACACAGAATCTAAAGTGTTTCCTGGAAACCTGCTGCTGTTTTCTTCAGAGATGCTGTCAGAGGAGAATGGAGAGAGGCTGGACAGAAAGACAGAGACAACAATCAGACAATCAGATCATCCTAAAGCTTGTCGTGTTGATGTTTTCAGGAAATAAATGTGGATTCCAGCTGACAGCCTTACTAGATGAATAGTGACAGTGGTCCTCATTCATTAGATCTGATCTCAGACTCTTTGTTCTCTCACCTCAAAACTAAACAACTGATCAGTTTCATCTTTGTCACAGCTCTGAGATCAGTCTGACTGAAGCCTGTAAATCACAGAACCATCATTACATTTAGTAACCATGTGGTCTTTCTACAGAGCAGAACCTCTGCTGAGGTCCAGTCATCACATCTGTATCTCTGTCATTAGTTTCATCAGATATCTTCAATGTTTCTTAGTCAGCTGATGCTTCAGAAACACATGAGATGTCCATCAACACACTCAGACTCTTTATTGAAGTGGAACAGCTGGAAATCCATCACTAAAGTGTTTGTGCAGCAAGGAAGCGTTGATGACTCTCAGCAGTTTATTTCCTCTGTTGACTTGAGAGAAATGTGCAGAGGAAACAGACTTGATGCTAAAAGTCTGTGCAGGTCTGTGAGCTTCCAGCTCCAACACGTTAACATGAAGCTGAAAGGAAGCTGGCTGAGCTCCACAGCTGCTCTGAACAGGACTGAAGTCCCTGCTGCTCTTTATTCTGGATGTGCTGCATCACTGACTGACACCTGATGAAAAGAGTCTCTGGAAACACTAAATCATCTCCTCTCTTCTTTCTTCTTCTCTCTGTAGGTGGAAGTAAAGCTAAACAGGACGATATGTGAGCTGAGAGAGGATGAGCTGAGTCCTGATGATCCAGAGGTTGAATCAGCAGCAGCTTGTGTGTAGAGAGACTCTGATTGGACCATGTTACTGGGAGGTGGAGTCAAGAGGAGAGCTTCATCCACATGTTTCTCATTTAACGTCATCAACAGAGCTGAAATCAATCTATTCTAACAGAACCAACAAATAAAGTTGAATTATTCTGATACATTAAAAACAAAATATTCGATGTAGATGTAAAGTTCCAGCATCAACAATCCTTTCTGTTGTTTCTTGTTGCTGAATGTGTATATATTTGTCCCATCTGTATTGTAATTTGTGTCATGTGGTTGTCATTTTACAGTGTATCTTTATTATCATGTGGTTGTTAAGTAAAATCTGTCCTGGTTGTAGTTTTTACACCACGTCTCCTGCCTGTCATTATTACTAAGTTTCATTTCCTCTCTGTAATCATCAGAGAGTAGTAAACACTTTTACACAGTTTAATATTATCTGTATTCACATATAGAGTCATTATTAGACTGATGAACATTAGAGCTACAATACTGCAGTAGATGAGTGAACATCAGTGTTATTGGATGTGGACAGTTGTAGTTACTGACAGTGACCACTGGAGGGCAGTGATGGTTCTAGTTTCTGGGTTTGGATCATTTTAAAACATTTATTGTGTGTGTTGATTAAATCTAGATCCTGTGTGACAGTCTGTTTCATCCAGTCCCTCTGACACGTTCCAGGTCAGTAAGAATATCCAGCTAGTCCCAGTGTTCAGAGAGACTGAGGTTGGCTCCTATTTTGGAGCTTTTCAACATATTTCCTCTTCTTTGCATTGGCAAAGAATGTGTGGCTCATTCTGCTACATACAAACAAAGTGGAAAAGCTTAGGGGGGGGGGAATTGCACAAAAGTTGGATGAAGACATCCGGGATAAGTGAGTAGGCTTGACCAAACCTTTTTGGTGCTTCCTTGGATTAATCGGTTGCACGGTTGCTGAGCCACAATAAAATGACACGGCTTCATCAAGCCAGGTGTGGATTGTTAGGATAAGTGTGTGTTCATGTTATTCTTAGGAAGACCATGAGAAGGATCACAGAGTCACCGATGGGAAAATGGAATATGGATGCGCGTCCTACTTTACCACCACTGAACAAGAGCTACTTTTTGGACAAAGTGACGAATTGAAGGACATTATAAGAAAAAATGGCAACACCAGTGCAATCAAAAACGAAAGAGAAAAGCCTGGTGGACAGTGGTTGACCGGGTTAATGCGTAAGTAGCCCGAACATGTACCACTGATAAACTGTTCTCCACTGGAACTGTCATATTTACAGTTAAAGGATGTGGAGCTGGTTACTTCACTAATCTATAGTTGTGTTTTTTTTGCTTTAATATGGCACATAGAAGTACATGTTACTCATGTTATGTAAAGTTTAATTAAGTTCAAAGAAATTATCTACTCTTCTATTGAATCTATTTTCTCACATTGTGTTTGTGAACAAACTTAGGACTGGGCAGCAGGTGAAAACCAAATACAAGAATATTTTTCCATTTGCTGACGACTGACGACTGTATTTCTGTATGATTTTTGATGGTCAAGGAAAAAGCAGATAAAACTGACACAGGGGTTGGGGTGGCCCTCCCACCCAGGAGCTGACCCCAGCAGAGGAGCTGGCAGTGGATCCTAATAAAGGGAGGCCAGTGATGGAGGGGATTCAGGAGGGACTAAGATGGACTCAGTCCGAGCAACAGGAAGTAGCAGCTTCTTAAGGGGTTCAGTTCTACTAGAGACAACACACTTGACAATATTATACTATCTGACTCTGAATTTGCTTGCAGTGTCTAGGGACACAGTTGTAGTTTTGGTGCCACCAGAAGACGATCCAGTCTTCTTGGCATGCTTGGCATGTCTTTTCAATGTCCGTACAAGTTGATTCATGTCTGCATGTATATGTCAGGAGGAGTGAACCTCTGCAGACGAGGAGACGCTGTCCCTGGACTCCAGAATAATGAGGTATCATGTCAGTGTTGTGGAGATCTCCTGCTTATTTAGCCCAAAATGAATATTAAGTCGGTGATGTGGTGCTGATTAAAAAATGCGTTACAGGACTAGAGACGGCACAGCCTCTAAAGCAGGCTGGTAACGCTGTGAGTATATGTCGAATTAAATCTACGTGTTGCACAAATACTGTTAATTTATATTTCTTCAAAAAAAGAATTCGCACCTGCAGAAACAGACAGATGATATTCTCACGTCTGTCTTCACTTGTTTGTTCTTAGACCAGTTGTTTTCACCAAATCATCATTTCAGAGGTTTTAACCTGCAGATGATTAAAGATGATTCATTAATGTACAGCTGGTCATCATTTACAGTTGGTTTTTGTTTTGTTTTGTTTTTTTTTTGTTTATTTGTTTTGTCTTTCTAGGAAATTCTGGTAAGTAACAGACTGCATTTTAGGTTAAGATTAGTTGTAATTAAGTAAAAAAGGGATTTAGTCATAAAACGGGTGTAGCTTGTTTTAATCATTTAATTTCAGGCGAAAACTGAAGAGTAATTTATTGTAGATTTATCTGTTAATTAATCATTCTTTGGGTTTGTGAATATTTTAAGTACTATGTCATCACTATGTCACATTGTGTTTTTATGATTATCAAATAATTAATTACTAAATTAATTAATTATTATTATTTTTTTTTTTTCATGGAGAATCATATTCTGAAAGTGACCAACATTTACGGGTGTGAGAATAAAAAAAAAGTGCATTTAAAATATAAAGTCTCTGATATTTCCTTTGGTACAAACTCCAATAAAAATGCGGAAACAAACAACTCAGCCATTGTCATTGACAACACTGCAGTAAAAGTGTAATTGGATGTGGACAGTTGTAGTTACTGACAGTGACCACTAGAGGTCAGTGATCGTGATAGTTTCTGGATGCGTCTGTTCTTAATATTTTGACATTGACATATTTTTCTAACACTGTATCTACCTGTCACTGACTGTCATGTTGTCAACTCTCTTGCAGTTCACTGTTTCACCATCAAATCCCAACAATAACCTTCTTGGTCTGGAGTCAATCACTGAATATTAATAAATGAAAAGCATCACAAACCGTTTTTTTTAGATATAACACTGCAAACTGTGTTTTACTACAACATAGAAACTATCAGACGAGTGTTTCCAGAAGCCGTCAGTCAACATTATGTCTGTTTATAATGAGGAGGAACAAACTGAATCCTTCACAGCAGACAGCTTAGTTACACTGAGGATTTATTCACATCATTTACTTCAGTAAAAGCACCACACTGTAGTAAAATACTCCAGTCCTGCACTGACAATCTGTGTTAACATGAAAATGTAGTTATAGTATCAAGAGTAAAATCCCTTTGACATATTATTATAATTATCAGTATTGATGTTATGTCTTTTTAGTAATTATTATTAAACCGTCTTAACCTGAAAACATTGACACTGAAGATCCTACACATGAATTAATTAGAGAAAATTATTATTAACTGACAGTGACAATAATTAAATGAATCAAGAACAAACATGTCTGATAAAGTGTTATCTTATTGTGAAAATCTACATCCCTCCTTCCTGTCCTGCCTCAATCACAGGTGAACTGACCCTTGATCCAGGAAGTAGAGGACTCACCTGCTCAGTGTTCAGGTTGGAGTGGAGTCTTCTTCATCTCTCTGGACTGGTTAAATAAACTGTAAGTTTGATTTGTTTAAAGCTTTAACTTTGTCTTCAGTAACTTTAATGTTTGTTTCTGCTCTGTAATGTTTGTAGAAGATGTTCACTTCTTATTTCATTATTACGTTTGTATCACTCTGTTTGAAGATCAGTCTACATTATTATTAGATTAATGATTCACTGGAATCAAACAGTATGATGATCAGATTAAATTAAATGATTAAATCTTCATTAATCTGGATCCAGCCTCAGATTTAAGTCTAAAGTTACTTTCACATTCACCACCGTTGTGTCACAGATCTTTTTCTCTGTGTAAACTCCATCTGAAGGTCAAGTCAGTAGTTTATAATGTTTAACTCTTTAATATCAGTTGTCAGCAGCTGAAATCTGAGTCAGAGCTGAAAATACAAGTTTGGGACGGAGGATGTGAACATTTTGTGTTGATGTGGCAGCACATAAATTCAGTGAAGGTGGATGATTTGAAAGAGGAGTAAAGGAAACTGGACTGAGATATAATCTGCCATCAGTCCACAGTACAGTCTTAACACCTGTCCTCAAGAAGTTTCACCCCCATTCACACCTTGACACTGGAGCCTCTGACTCTTGTTTTTTCTAGAGATGAAGAAACGTGTAAATGTGTAAAATAAAACGACTGACGTTGAGGCAGAGACTGTGTTATAGAGAGAGGTTGGATGTTTTGTTAGATTAGTATTCACACACCTTCATCTCTTTATAGAAATACATTGACATCAGTTCAATAGGAATTCAGAATAATTTACATCCTCCAACATCGTTCATCAGATGAACACAGTGATGTTTGCTTCTAGACGTAGCTAAGTTAAAATGACTTCAGTGATCTTCATCTGATATTAAAACATTTGTCTTATATGTTGAAGTTGTTTTCAGAAGTTTGATTTTGTAATTTGTTTTGGTGAAGCCACATTTCCTCCAATACTACAGAGTACAATAATATATTATATTTCTCTTAAAACATATGTTTAAATGGGTTAAAGTAGGTGATTTTCATATGTTATATCATATGTTACATATTAGTGGTGACTATCATCGATCAAAGTACAAACTAACACACCTTTCACATCAAATAAAAGCTGTAAAGTGTTGTAAAGTAAATAGAAAGTTGTAAACATGCTCTTTAGTTGTGTTGAACTCTGGACTTCTCCAGTCAAATTCAGTGTCGTTGAATGTTAATTATTCTTTGGATGATTTCTTTCCTCTGCAGGTGAAGGTAGAAAGTGTGTGTGAGCTGATGTGAATCCAGGAGAATGGATCAGTGTGAGAACAGAGAGGAGGGAGTCCCTCCCTCTAAACCCAATGTGAGAAAGTTACGTGAGATGTTCGAGAAGAAGTGTGAGGCTCAGAGGTGAGATGAAGAACTGTGTGTGTGTTGAAAACAACCTTAATGTCTTTCCACATTTCACACAGCTTAAAACTCCACAATCTCACACACAGCTTCTGTGGCTGTGGACTAAAAGTGTCTTTCTCTCTCTTTGTCAGTGTCCATCAGACACCAGAACGTAAACCTAAACCTGAACCTAAACCTGATCCCAGCTGTGTGTCTATGAAGAGTGACCAGTCAATGGTTTTTCCATTAAAATTTGCGGGAAGGTAAGTTGTAAGGTTTGGGAACATGTTCAGCATCTTTATTGTCGTTTTGTGTGTGTTGTGAATAAAATTAAACTTTTTGTAAGTATTGTGTAGCCTGTCACAGTGATGATGAATCCTCACTTGATACGAATTTAATAATTTAGAAATGGCTGTAAAATAAAAAAAAAAATCTGCTGTAAGTAATTTGATCTCCACTTTGTCTGTCAGACATCAGACACCAGATTACTCTAAATCTGAACCTAAACATAAAGCTACACTCAAACCTGAACCCAGCAGTGTGTCTATGAAGAGTGACCGGTCCATGAATACTCCACTAAGATTTGACTCCAGAAGGTAAGTTGTGACTAAGTTGACATTGTTTAGGTTTGTTTTTTAATTGTGTCTTGTTGTGAGGTTTGGGAACATGTTCAGTATCTTCATTAGTGCAAATCCTCCTGGACCCCATTCAGATTATATGGCAGTGACATTACATGCCATATAATCTCACATTATGACCAAAGTTTCTCCTGGAGCTCCTCCGCTGAGAGTCTCCATCAAATGAAAAGACCAACAGGAGAATTAAAGAAGAAATGTGTTATGATGAACGAGGAAACCAGGAGCTGACTGTGGAGATGAATCATCACATGTGTCTGTATCAGTATAGACTTGATATCAGTGTGTTCGAGTGCAGAGTCTATCCTGTGTTTATCTCAGGAGAAAGTGAGAAGAACAAGACACCATAACCTGAACCTGACTGACTCTGTTATAAGATCAACATTAACATTATTCATTCAAGAGACAAATGGAATCAGAAGTTATGTCAGAAATCAGATGTAAATACAGTTAGCCACCAAACATCAAGAAGCAAGAGCTGAAAGCTGTTGATTCTCAGTGGATCAGAAAGAATAATCACAATTAATGACTACAAGGAGTCATCTGATTTACTGTTCACATCCAGATATCACTTCATGGACATTTACATGTTGGTCTCTGTGGACTGATATGATGTGAACTAATTGTTGATGATTCATTCACAGAGTGAAGCAGCAGAGTTTAAATGTTCTCAGTGATCAGTCTGTTCATCAGCATCAAACACAGCTGGACTCCATATTTAAGGTCTGTACATGAACAACTACTTTCCATCATCTCCATGCTGCTCTTTGTAGACCAGTGGACTGTCAGTCTGTCCAACATGGATCTGATATTTGTCTCCATGATTTCAGTCTGGTTCTCATTCAGATAGTTTTCTGAACTTCCCAAGGAGAATGAAGCAGGAGGAGCTGGCTGATCGTCTGCAGAGAAGTAAGAGAATTTCTATGAACATTGAACCTGATGAATGAATTAAACATTTACTAATGTCTCAAGAGATGGAACAAGATACAGATATTCACTCATTCTTTCAGGGAATTAAATGGTTTAAATGTATTCACTGATCTTATTTGTTGTTTGTTCATTCAGGACATGAAGCTGCAGTTTGTCAACGTGAACATAAATCTAGTGTGAAGGAGAAGTACCAGTGTGTGTTTGAGGGGATCGCTAAAGCAGGAAACTCAACTCTTCTGAATGAGATCTACACAGAGCTCTACATCACAGAGGGAGAGACTGCAGAGGTCAATGATGAACATGAGGTCAGACAGATTGAAACAGCATCCAGGAAACTAGACAGACCAGAAACAATCATCAGACCAGGAGACATCTTTAAAGCCTCACCTGGAAGACATGGACCAATCAGAAGAGTGATGACAAAGGGAGTGGCTGGCATTGGGAAAACAGTCTTAACACAGAAGTTCACTCTGGACTGGGCTGAAGACAAAGCCAACCAGGACATCCACTTCACATTTCCATTGACTTTCAGAGAGCTGAATGTGTTGAGAGAGAGAAAGTTCAGCTTGGTGGAACTTGTTCATCACTTCTTCACTGAAACCAAAGAAGCAGGAATCTGCAGCTTTGAAGACTTCCAGGTTGTGTTCATCTTTGACGGTCTGGATGAGTGTC
Source organism: Mugil cephalus (assembly GCF_022458985.1). Classification (NCBI taxonomy): domain Eukaryota; kingdom Metazoa; phylum Chordata; class Actinopteri; order Mugiliformes; family Mugilidae; genus Mugil; species Mugil cephalus. Next base: position 12,783,448 of record NC_061792.1, on the reverse strand, counting down.
GACTTCCTCTGGACTTCCACAACACTGAGATCCTGACTGATGTAACAGAGTCCACCTCAGTGGATGTGCTGCTGACAAACCTCATCAGGGGGAAACTACTTCCCTCTGCTCGCCTCTGGATAACCACACGACCTGCAGCAGCCAATCAGATCCCTCCTGAGTGTGTTGACATGGTGACAGAGGTCAGAGGGTTCACTGACCCCCAGAAGGAGGAGTACTTCAGGAAGAGATTCAGAGATGAGGAGCAGGCCAGCAGCATCATCTCCCACATCAAGACATCACGAAGCCTCCACATCATGTGTCACATCCCAGTCTTCTGCTGGATCTCTGCTACAGTTCTGGAGGATGTGTTGAAAACCAGAAAGAGAGGAGAACTGCCCAAGACCCTGACTGAGATGTACATCCACTTCCTGGTGGTTCAGACCAAAGTGAAGAAGGTCAAGTATGATGGAGGATCTGAGACAGATCCACACTGGAGTTCAGAGACCAGGATGATGATTGAGTCTCTGGGAAAACTGGCTTTTGATCAGCTGCTGAAAGGAAACCTGATCTTCTATGAATCAGACCTGACAGAGTGTGGCATCGATATCAGAGCAGCCTCAGTGTACTCAGGAGTGTTGACACAGATCTTTAAAGAGGAGAGAGGACTGTACCAGGACAAGGTGTTCTGCTTCGTCCATCTGAGTGTTCAGGAGTTTCTGGCTGCAGTCTACATGATCCACTGTTACACCAACAGGAAGACAAAGGTGCTGGAGGACTTCCTGGGACAAAACTACAATGACTCAACTCTGGATGTCTTCCTGAACAGAGTCATGGGAGAAATCCCTGCAGAGTAAAAATGGTCACCTGGACCTGATGGTTCGCTTCCTTCATGGCGTCTGTCTGCAGTCCAACCAGAGACTGTTAAGAGGTCTGCTGGGTCAGACAGAGATCAGTCCAGAAATCATCCAGAGAGCCATCAACAACCTGAAGAAGATGAACAAGTCCAACATTTCTCCTGACAGAAACATCAACATCTTCCAATGTCTGATGGAGATGAACGACCTCTCAGTTCATCAGGAGATCCAAGAGTTCCTGAAGTCAGAGAACAGATCAGAGAAGGAACTCTCTGAGATCCACTGCTCAGCTCTGGCCTACATGCTGCAGATGTCAGAGGAGGTTCTGGATGAGTTGGATCAAAAGAAGTTCAACACATCATGGGAGGGACGACAGAGACTGATTCCAGCTGTGAAGAACTGCAGAAAGGCTCAGTGAGTCCAGATGTGACTAAGATTATCAATCAGTTTAGTTCTTTAAATGTTCACACTATAAAATTAACATCCTATCAAAGCGTTTAAGCTGTTTATTTCAAACATCACATGTCAGTTGTATTTTGTGACAGATGTTCTCCAGATGTTCCAAACACTGTGAGAATGTAGATTTGTCAAGGTTCTGTGTCTGTCTTTTATTTTGTGCTCATGTTTCTTAGTTTCCTGTCTGTCTTGCCTTGTGTTTTTGTCGCATCTGTCTGTGTCATGTTTTGTGGTTTATTTTGTTAAGTTTCAGATTTCCTGTTTGCTTCCTTGTGTGTCTCTTGATTATTAATTGGTTTCTCCTGGCGTCATTGCCCTGATCTGTTCCACCTGTGTTGTCATCCCTCAGCCCTTATGTGTATTTATAGCCCTGCCTTCCGGTTGTTCCTTGTCTTGTCGTTGATGTTATTTCATCCCCAAGGCATGTATTTTGGATTTACCCGGCATATGCAGCGCTTTTTGTTAATTATTAACTACATTTTGTGGAACTCCCTGACTCATCAGTCAGCCCTGCATTTGGGTCCTCACCTCAACTCACACATATTTGACATACGGTATATTGAGCTGTCTGTTGAAATGTACATACACAAAATAATTACAATATGACATTAATTGCCCATTTTAATCTGTTCTAAATGTGCCTTCAAGAAAGTTTTCCACAGTTTTTTCATTTTAATCACGATGACTTTGTGGAGTCAGACATTAGATCAGATCACACTGACAGACTGTGTAGAAGAAACCTAAATGTAACTCCATTTATCTCCATTCATTTGTAGATTAAACCAAAACAAAGTTTAAAAGTCTGCAGGTTTAAGAAAAACTGATGAGAATTATTGTGTCATGTCAGATAAGAAGCTGAATCATTGATGTGAAAAACAAAATGTCAAACAGGATGAGTCCAACTGTTTATTATCAAATGCTTGAAGTAAAAAATAAAGTGTCTTCATTCATAATAACATATTTTATATTTATGTTTAATGACAGATTTTCTGGCTATGAACTCTCAGAGAGTCTCTGTGAAGTTGTGGTCTCAGCTCTGAACTCCAACCCCTCCCATCTGATAGAGTTGGACCTGAGTTACAACAACCTGCAGGATTCAGGAGTGAAGCAGCTGTGTGATGGACTGAAGAGTCCAAACTGTAGACTGGAGACTCTGAGGTCAGTTCACTGGATGTTTTTATCACATTAAACAGTTCTCTTGTCAGGATTGACAGATAGAAAATGGACCAGCAACGGTCGGTTTAAATGAAGGAGCATCGTGTTCCTTAATAGATAAAGAGATCTTTATTGTCATTCAAAATGTACACCAGGGCTTACCACATTAATAGAGCAACGGGAGCAGTGGTGGGTAGAGTAGCCAAAAATTGTACTCAAGCAAAAGTACTGTTACTTCAGAATAATATGACTCAAGTAAAAGTAAAAAGTGGTCATCAGATAATTACTTGAGTAATAGTTAAAATGTACTTGGTGAAAAAACTACTCAAGTACTGAGTACCTGTTGAATAACGTCTGATTTATTTGTTAACACAAGCATTCAATCATACAGACAAAAATACAAAATAATCATCTTTAGGCAAATCAATCAATAAAATAAATAAAATTAATGAATTAATTACAAAATAGCTTAAATTTAATAATCCAGGTAAATTCAAGTACTTCAATAAAAAATTAAATAATAAATAAAAAAATAAATTAACCACAAGTAACACAAATTTCCAAACCTTTGTACTTTTTCACCAGGCTCCACATGTTTCCTCAAGTTAGATGTTGAGTGTTTGAATGCTGACATTTCAGTGAAATGTCCGTTTGTTTTGGTACGTTAGACACAGAAGACACCGCATAATGTAGCTGCTGCACTTTTTGTAAGGCAAACCTGCTTTCAATATGAGGCTGTGTCTGCATTGCAGACCATTGACTTTGACATTTTTCACCCGTTTCTCTTTTTTGTTTACTACCACTGTGAATTGAAATATTGATTAAAATGAAAACATTAAAATGAGGCGTACGTCGGGGGGATAAAAATAATGACGCGTAAAATACCAAAGGGGTAAAACGAAAAGTAACAAGCTCATTGTAGCCTAATGTAGCAGACTAAGAGTACAGATCTTCACAAATCTACTCAGATAAAAGTAAAAAGTACAGTGATTTAAAACTATTCCTAGAAGTACTTTTTTTTTTTTTAAATTGTAAATGTAACGGAGTAAATGTAATTCGTTACTACCCACCTCTGAATGCAAAGCACTAGTACTTAGAGTAATTTAAACAAAAGTGTCTCAAAACAAAACAAACAAACAAAAAAAAAAGCAGGAGAAAAAGCATGAACACAAACAGTGATAAAGTGATGAGTGCATTGGATACTGGATAATTGGAATACTGCCCAGATTATTGCACTTGACAGCAGATTACAAATATTTTCCAGTGGTACTCTGGTAGAAGGTGGTGAGGGTGTTGGCAGGCAGACGCTTCTTTCTCATCCTGCAAAGGAAACGCAAACGCTGCTGCACTTACCTTTTCAGAGATGAGGTGTTCTGGGTCCAGGATAGATTGTTTGTTATGTGCACCCTCGGGAACATGGTGCTTTCTACCACCTCCACTGCTGTGCTGTTGATAATCAGGAGACTGGAGAGTGCAGCCTTGGGGAGAGATGGTACTCTGGGTGATGATTGAGGAGGTGTTCTTCCCCACATAATGTTCATGTGACATGTGACTGTTGTTTGAAGACACACTTGAATATATGAACTTCTCCAGCTCATTGATAAAGACGTAGTAATGTTGATCTGAACATTAAAACCTGAACACATCTAATTGATTATCAGTGATTTTATTAACATCTTTTATTCTTTATTCAGATTGAGTTCCTGCAAGTTGTCAAAGATCAGCTGTGATTATCTGGCCTCAGCTCTGAAGTCCAAGCCCTCCCATCTGAAACATCTGGACCTGAGTTACAACAACCTGCAGGATTCAGGAGTGAAGCAGCTGTGTGATGGACTGAAGAGTCCAAACTGTAGACTGGAGACTCTGAGGTCAGTTCACTGAATGTTTTTATCACATTAAACAGTTCTCTTGTCAGGATTGACAGATAGAAAATAGACCAACAACAGTTGGTTTAAATGAAGGAGCATCATGTTGTTAATATCAGCAGGTGTCTCCTCAGTCATCGGTGTAGTTGTGTTAGGAAGAGACCACTTCCCAGTCAGTGTGGACAGTAGGAATTCTAAGAACTCTGTAATGTTCATCTGACATGTGACTGTTGTTTGAAGACACACATAAAAATATGAACTTGTCCTTTAACATTTAAACGACACCAACCTACTGAGATACCAAATACAGGAAGAAGAAGGTCATGGAACCAATGAACCAATGAACAGTTTGTTTTCAACATGTGTGATTTGATATTGATCTTGTAATGAGAGACTTGACTGAGGTCAGCAGCATGTTATTGATGTGTGTTGACATGAATAGTTGTCTGAATGTTGTGTTGATGTTTGGATGATGTGTGTAGAAGGCTGACATGATGATGATCCACAATAACACAAGGACAAAGTCACTCTACTCATTTTAGAGAACAGCTCATTGACTAGGACGTAGTAATGTTGCTCTGAACATTAAAACCTGAACACATCTGATTGATTATCAGTGATTTTATTAACATCTTTTCTTCTTTATTCAGATTGAGTTCATGCAGTTTGTCAAAGATCAGCTGTGATTATTTGGTCTCAGCTCTGAAGTCCAAGCCCTCCCATCCGAAACATCTGGACCTGAGTTACAACAACCTGAAGGATCCAGATGTGAAGCAGCTTCTTGATCTTGTGGAGAGTCCGGACTGTAGACTGGAGACTCTGAGGTGAGTGGAGGGTTGGAGTCATTCTTCTTTCAGTAGTTTTGTACTAGACACAGAATCTAAAGTGTTTCCTGGAAACCTGCTGCTGTTTTCTTCAGAGATGCTGTCAGAGGAGAATGGAGACAGACTGGACAGAAAGACAGAGACAACAGTCAGACAATCAGATCATCCTGAAGCTTGTTGTGTTGATGTTTTCAGGAAATAAATGTGGATTCCAGCTGACAGCCTTACTAGATGAATAGAGACAGTGGTCCTCATTCATCAGATCTGATCTCAGACTCTTTGTTCTCTCACCTCAAAACTAAACAACTGATCAGTTTCATCTGAGATCAGTCTGACTGAAGCCTGTAAATCACAGAACCATCATTACATTTAGTAACCATGTGGTCTTTCTACAGAGCAGAACCTCCGCTGAGGTCCAGTCATCACATCTGTATCTCTGTCATTAGTTTCATCAGATATTTTCAATGTTTCTTAGTCAGCTGATGCTTCAGAAACACATGAGATGTTCATCAACACACTCAGACTCTTTATTGAAATGGAACAGCTGGAAATCCATCACTAAAGTGTTTGTGCAGTAATGAAGCATTGATGACTCTCAGCAGTTTATTTCCTCTGTGGACTTGAGAGAAATGTGCAGAGGAAACAGACTTGATGCTAAAAGTCTGTGCAGGTCTGTGAGCTTCCAGCTCCAACACGTTAACATGAAGCTGAAAGGAAGCTGGCTGAGCTCCACAGCTGCTCTGAACAGGACTGAAGTCCCTGCTGCTCTTTATACTGGATGTGCTGCATCACTGACTGACACCTGATGAAAAAAGTCTCTGGAAACACTAAATCATCTCCTCTGTTCTTCCTTCTTCTATCTCCAGATGTGTGCAATTGTTCTAAACAGGATGGTATGTGAGCTGAGAGAGGATGAGCTGAATCCTGATGATCCAGAGGTTGAATCAGCAGCAGCTTGTGTGTAGAGAGACTCTGACTGGACCATGTTACTGGGAGGTGGAGTCAAGAGGAGAGCTTCATCCACATGTTTCTCATTTAACTTCAACAACAGAGCTGCAATCAATCTATTCTAACAGAACCAACAAATAAAGTCCAGTTCCTCTTGAATTTTCACCTCTAGATGGAGCCAAATCTCCACTAAAGACCTTCATGGAGTCAGGGCTGAATATATATTATTATTATTGTTATTAAATAACAGTATACGTGTGTTTTAACATGAAAATACCACATAAAATATAAAGTAAAAGTGGGAACATTCTAATATTAAAGAGTAATTATAGATGTCAGAGTACAGGAAGTCTGCCATTTTTCTGAGAAATTTTTTTTGCAATTTCTATGTTTTCAATAAAATAAAAATTGTACAGAGTACAGTGATGTTGTGGATGCACAATTTTATTTCATGACATCTTTTAATTGTAAATATAAAAGCAGCCATATGCTATAAAATGAGTAATGCTGATGCTGTGTTGGTTAAAGTGACTTTACTTCAGTAAAAGCACCACACTGTAGTAAAATACTCCAGTCCTGCACTAACAATCTGTGTTAACGAGAAAATGTAGTTAAAATATAATTATCTCCATGTTTAATCTTTGTAATTATTATTATTAAACTCCTTAAACTGAAACCTGAACACACTGATACAGAAGATTATGAATCAAGAACAGACATGTTGATGGATAAACCTGGATAACCTGTCCCGTCTCTATCACAAGTAAAAACCTGCTTTAATCCAGGAAGTAGCTAACTCACTTGTTCAGTGTTCAGGTTGGAGTGGAGTCTTCTTCATCTCTCTGGTTTAATAAACTGTAAGTTTGATTTGTTCAAAGCTTTAATTTTGTCTTCAGTAACTTTAATGTTGGTTTCTGCTCTGTAATGTTTCTAGAAGATGTTCACTTCTTATTTCATTATTAAGTTTGTGTCACTCTGTTTGAAGATCAGTCTACATTATTATTAGCTAAATGATTCACTGGAATCAAACAGTATGAAGATCAGATTAAATTAAATTATTAAATCTTCATTCATCTGGATCCAGTCTCAGATTTAAGTCTAACGTTACTTTAACGTGCTTTGTTTTTTACTTTCTTCAGAATACAAACTGTATTTTATTTTTTATTTCTGGATATAAACCCGTTGTCTCATTAAATTCAATATAAAACATAAAGTTCTTGATGTGGTGTCAGAGTCTGTGTCTGTTTAACAGCTTTTCATTTCTACAGCTTCATGTCTCCATCTAGTGGACTGATAGTAGAACAACAGCTGATAGTAGAGTCACTGTCTGACTTCATCCACTGACACTGATATGAATCAGAAAATAAGAACCAGTCACTGGAGGAGCAGCTGATGTTTTTACAGCAGAAATGATGTCAAGGATTTGATGTTCAGGTGAATGATTTGTGTTTCCTCTGCAGGTGAAGGTAGAAAGTGTGTGTGAGCTGATGTGAATCCAGCAGAATGGATCAGTGTGAGGACAGAGAGGAGGGAGTCCCTCCCTCTAAAACCACTCTGAGTGGAAAACAGCATTTTAAACAACAACATTTATCTGAGAAAAGGTAAGATAATGTTACAAGAAGTACAGAAGTCAGTGAGCGCCCCCTTGTGTTCAGTCAGGTTTTCAGCTGGTCTCAGTGGTCCAGTTGGTCCACAGTGATCTGCTCTTTCTAGTTTTTATAGCAGCTTCAGTAACTGTGAGGTAATGTTTTTCATGTTTGTCTCCTAGGAGTCATCAGAGAGAAGAATCTGACGACTTTAAACCTGAACCCAGCTGTGTGTCTATGAAGAGTGATCGATCAAGATATTTGGATGTAACCTTTAAAAGACAGGAACCCTCAACTGTGAAGAGGTAAAGAAATAATAACTGTCATCTGGAGTTTATATGTGAAATACTATGTTCATTGTGTGAAGCTTCCAACTTTGTTGGACTTGTTGAATGTTGATAATTAGTGAATTTCTCTCAATACATCAGGAAGCAGCTGAAACCTGAACCCAGCTGTGTGTCTATGAAGAGTGATCAATCAAACGATGCAGAGATTACCTTTAAAAGACAAGAACCCTCTACTTTGAAGAAGTAAGTTATAAATTATTTTAAAATTAACATCATGGTCAGATGTACTTCTGAGTAAATCCTGCTACTATAGAGCCACAATACGTCTCTCCTGAACTAACTGTGGAAAATTCATGTTGTCATCATCGACTGGTAAAACAAGCAGCACCTTTAGACTAGGTTACTGTGTGATGTCTGAGGCTTTCTGGGTTTATGTATATGATTATATTTCTGTTGGACTTTAAGTTAAGTTTCATCTGTTGATTGTTTAAATCTGATAAACTGAGATTTTCTCTCCATCTACCAGGATAAAACAGAAACCAGACTCACAAGAACCAGAACGTGAACCCAGCTCTGTGAAGAGAAATTCGTTGTTTAACTTTCAATGGCTGTCACCTTCCTTCATGAAGTAAGATATAAATTCATTTAAATCATCACTGACAGATATGAACAGAACTAGTCTTCTATATCTGTAATTTTTGGACTCAGAGGAAAATAGTTCAGGAAGAGTATTGTATGTAAAAAGTTTAGTGACAAAGTCACCACTGACACCAGTGTTAACGTATGTATTTCACCAAATCTAGATCAGTTGTTTGTATCAGTGTCCAGCAGCAGAGAAAACAGTCAGATGATTGAGACATGTGGACTTTCTGTGATCCTCAGTCATCAGGTTTTTGATCAATGGTTTCAGCTCTTTATTAATGTCACAGTAGAGATTATTCTGATCACAACATTCACTACACAACACACTATCATTAACTCACTGTGGTTTACGTTTGTAGGGAAAACACACATTGATTACAGATGGTGGAGACAATAATGTGAACTAATTGTTGATGATTCATTCACAGAATGACGCAGCAAAGTTTAAATGTTCATCAAACACAGCTGGACTCCATATTTAAGGTCTGTACATGGACAACAACTACTTTCCATCATCTCCATGCTGCTCTTTGTAGACCAGTGGACTGTCAGTCTGTCCAACATGGATCTGATGTTTGTCTCCATGATTTCAGTCTGGTTGTCATTCAGATAGTTTTCTGTTCCAGCTGCTGGAGGACAACATTGTCACTTTTGTAAAGAAGGAGCTGAAGAAGATTCAGAGGGATCTGAGTCCAGATTACCCAGAATGCTTAGAGAGTCAGAAGGAGAATGAGGAGGTGTTGGAGGGTGAGGATGAAGAGCAGAGGAGGAGCAGCAGAGAGGCATTTGTGAAGATCACACTGAACTTCCTGAGGAGAATGAAGCAGGAGGAACTGGCTGATCGTCTGCAGAGAAGTAAGAGGATTTCTATGAACACTGAACCTGATGAATGAATTAAATATTTCCTGATGTCTCAAGAGATGGAACAAATATAAAAATACATATTTTCAAAAGATTTTATTCTCTGATCATATTTATTGTATTTATTCAGAACATGAAGCTGCAGCTTCTCAACGTGAACTTAACTCTAGTCTGAAGGAGAAGTTTCAGTGTGTGTTTGAGGGGATTGCTAAAGCAGGAAACTCAACTCTTCTGAATGAGATCTACACAGAGCTCTACATCACAGAGGGAGAGACTGCAGAGGTCAATGATGAACATGAGGTCAGACAGATTGAAACAGCATCCAGGAAACTAGTCAGACCAGAAACAACCATCAGACCAGAAGACATCTTTAAAGCCTCACCTGGAAGACATGAACCAATCAGAAGAGTGATGACAAAGGGAGTGGCTGGCATTGGGAAAACAGTCTTAACACAGAAGTTCACTCTGGACTGGGCTGAAGACAAAGCCAACCAGGACATCCACTTCACATTTCCATTGACTTTCAGAGAGCTGAATGTGTTGAAAGAGAGAAAGTTCAGCTTGGTGGAACTTGTTCATCACTTCTTCACTGAAACCAAAGAAGCAGGAATCTGCAGGTTTGAAGAGTTCCAGGTTGTGTTCATCTTTGACGGTCTGGATGAGTGTCGACTTCCTCTGGACTTCCACAACACTGAGATCCTGACTGATGTTACAGAGTCCACCTCAGTGGATGTGCTGCTGACAAACCTCATCAGGGGGAAACTGCTTCCCTCTGCTCACCTCTGGATAACCACACGACCTGCAGCAGCCAATCAGATCCCTCCTGAGTGTGTTGACATGGTGACAGAGGTCAGAGGGTTCACTGACCCCCAGAAGGAGGAGTACTTCAGGAAGAGGTTCAGTAAAAATAAAGCCAAGAAGATCATCTCCCACATAAAGACATCACGAAGCCTCCACATCATGTGTCACATCCCAGTCTTCTGCTGGATCACTGCTACAGTTCTGGAGGATGTGTTGAAAACCAGAAAGAGAGGAGAGCTGCCCAAGACCCTGACTGAGATGTACATCCACTTCCTGGTGGTTCAGACCAAAGTGAAGAAGGTCAAGTATGATGGAGGATCTGAGACAGATCCACTCTGGAGTCCAGAGACCAGGGAGATGATTGAGTCTCTGGGAAAACTGTCTTTTGATCAGCTGCTGAAAGGAAACCTGATCTTCTATGAATCAGACCTGACAGAGTGTGGCATCGATATCAGAGCAGCCTCAGTGTACTCAGGAGTGTTGACACAGATCTTTAAAGAGGAGAGAGGACTGTACCAGGACAAGGTGTTCTGCTTCGTCCATCTGAGTGTTCAGGAGTTTCTGGCTGCAGTCTACATGATCCACTGTTACACCAACAGGAAGACAAAGGTGCTGGAGGACTTCCTGGGACAAAACTACAATGACTCAACTCTGGATGTCTTCCTGAACAGAGTCATGGAGAAATCTCTGCAGAGTAAAAATAGTCACCTGGACCTGATGGTTCGCTTCCTTCATGGCATCTGTCTGCAGTCCAACCAGAGACTGTTAAGAGGTCTGCTGGGTCAGACAGAGATCAGTCCAGAAATCATCCAGAGAGCCATCAACAACCTGAAGGAGATGAACATGTCCAACATTTCTCCTGACAGAAACATCAACATCTTCCACTGTCTGATGGAGATGAACGACCTCTCAGTTCATCAGGAGATCCAAGAGTTGCTGAAGTCAGAGAACAGATCAGAGAAGAAACTCTCTGAGATCCACTGCTCAGCTCTGGCCTACATGCTGCAGATGTCAGAGGAGGTTCTGGATGAGTTGGACCTGGAGAAGTTCAACACATCATGGCAGGGACGACGGAGACTGATTCCAGCTGTGAGGAACTGCAGAAAGGCTCGGTGAGTCCAGATGTGATTAACATCATAAATCAGTTTAGATTCTTTATTTATATATACAGGATATTAGAGCTGTCTGTTTATTAATTTAATTTAATCTGTTTTATATGTGCCTTAAAGGGATGTTTTCTACATTTTGATCATTTTAATCATGATGACTTTGTGGAGTCAGACATTAGATCAGATCACACTGACAGACTGTGTGGAAGAAGCCTAAATGTAACTCCATTTATCTCCATTCATGTGCAGATTAAAACAAAACAAAGTTTAAAAGTCTGCAGGTTTAAGAGAAACTGATGGGAATTATTGTGTCATGTCAGATAAGAAGCTGAATCACTGATGTGAAAAACAAAATGTCAAACAGGATGAGTCCGACTGTTTATTATCAAATGCATGAAGTAAATAATAAAGTGTCTTCATTCATATTAACATGTTTTATATTTATGTGTCATGACAGATTTTCTGAGTGTGGACTCTCAGAGAGTCACTGTGAAGTTGTGGCCTCAGCTCTGAACTCCAACCCCTCCCATCTGACAGAACTGGACCTGAGTAACAACTACAACCTGAAGGATTCAGGAGTGAAGCATCTGTGTGATGGACTGAAGAGTCCAAACTGTAGACTGGAGACTCTGAGGTCAGTTCACTGAATGTTTTTATCACATAAACAGTTCTCTTGTCAGGATTGACAGATAGAAAATGGAGCAGCAGCAGTTGGTTTAAATGAAGGAGCATCATGTTGTTAATATCAGCAGGTGTCTCCTCAGTCATCGGTGGTCAGTCTGATCTCAAATCAGGACCAGTCTAGTGTTCACATGTACATTTAAAGAGTTATTGGAGTCAGGAATCATTCTTTCTGTTCATACTGTCTGTGGAGAAACTCATCAAGTCATTTCTTCCAGTGTAGTTGTGTTAGGAAGAGACCACTTCCCAGTCAGTGTGGACAGTAGGAATTCTAAGAACTCTGTAATGTTCATCTGACATGTGACTGTTGTTTGAAGACAGACTTGAAAATATGAACTTGTCCTTTAACATTTTAACGACACCAACCTACTGAGATACCAAATACAGGAAGAAGAAGGTCATGGAACCAATGAACTAATGAACAGTTTGTTTTCAACATGTGTGATTTGATATTGATCCTGTAATGAGAGACTTGACTGAGGTCAGCAGCATGTTATTGATGTGTATTGACATGAATAGTTGTCTGAATGTTGTGTTGATGTTTGGATGATGTGTGTAGAAGGCTGACATGATGATGATCCACAATAACACAAGGACAAAGTCACTCTACTCATTTTAGAGAACAGCTCATTGATTAGGACGTAGTAATGTTGATCTGAACATTAAAACCTGAACACATCTGATTGATTATCAATGATTTTATTAACATCTTTTATTCTTTTTTCAGATTGAGGACCTGCAGGTTGTCAGAGATCAGCTGTGATTCTTTGGTCTCAGCTCTGAAGTCCAACCCCTCCCATCTGAAACATCTGGACCTGAGTTACAACGACCTGGAGGATTCAGGAGTGAAACATCTGTGTGGTTTTCTGGAGAGTCCAGACTGTAGACTGGAGACTCTGAGGTCAGTTCACTTGATGTCTGTTACTATTGTTGATCTGATTTGTTTCATTACAAACTGAACTTAATTTATGTTCATATAGAATTTAAAGTCTTAGTTTTCAGTTCTAGTTTAATTTCCTTTCACTTTTCAAGTTTTCAAATTTTCTCTTTTCTTTTCCTAAATTTAGTCTAAAATCTCAAAGACGTGTGTTTTTTTATTGCAAGAAATATGTGTAAGTAAAAAAAAAAAAAAAAAAAATCTGTTTGTTGTTAGAAATAATGTTTGTAATTGATAAACAGTCAGAACTACATTCAGACAACACACAAACACACACATTCAGATCCATGCAGCATGTTCTTGATGTGTGTTGACATGAATAGTTGTCTGAATGTTGTGTCGACCACAATAAAAACATAAATAAATAAATAGAACAGTTCATTGATTAGGACGTAGTAATGTTGATCTGAACATTAAAACCTGAACACATCTGATTGATGATCAATGATTTTATTAACATCTTTTATTCTTTATTCAGATTGAGTTGGTGCAGTTTGTCAAAGATCAGCTGTGATTCTCTGGTCTCAGCTCTGAAGTCCAACCCCTCCCATCTGAAACATCTGGACCTGAATGGAAACTACTTGTTAGATCCAGGAGTGAAACATCTGTGTGGTTTTCTGGAGAGTCCAGACTGTAGACTGGAGACTCTGGGGTCAGTTCACTGGATGTCTGTTACTATTGTGGATCTGATTTGTTAAATTACAAACTGAACTTAATTTATGTTCATATAGAACTTAAAGTCTTAGTTTTCAGTTCTACCTTCATTTCCATTTAGTTCTTTTTTATTTCTTCCTAATTTCATCCATCATCTCAACAACATTTTTTTTTTTTTTTATTTGCTCATTTCATAGCAAATGTCTGTTTGTTGTTAAAGTAAATTAATGTTATTCATTTGTGTTAAACAGTCACATCTGTATCCAGAAACACACACATACATCCAGATCCATGCAGCATGTTCTTGATGTGTGTTGACATGAATAGTTGTCTGAATGTTGTGTTGATGTTTGGATGATGTGTGTAGAAGGCTGACATGATGATGATCCACAATAACACAAGGACAAAGTCACTCTACTCATTTTAGAGAACAGCTCATTGATTAGGACGTAGTAATGTTGATCTGAACATTAAAACCTGAAACACATCTGATTGATTATCAGTGATTTTATTAACATCTTTTAATCTTTATTCAGATTGAATACCTGCAGGTTGTCAGAGATCAGCTGTGATTCTCTGGTCTCAGCTCTGAAGTCCAACCCCTCCCATCTGAAACATCTGGACCTGGGTTTCAACAACCTGAAGGATTCAGATGTGAAGCAGCTTCTTGATCTTGTGAAGAGTCCAGACTGTAGACTGGAGACTCTGAGGTGAGTGGAGGGTTGGAGTCAGTTCATTCTTCTTTCAGTAGTTTTGTACTAGACACAGAATCTAAAGTGTTTCCTGGAAACCTGCTGCTGTTTTCTTCAGAGATGCTGTCAGAGGAGAATGGAGACAGACTGGACAGAAAGACAGAGACAACAGTCAGACAATCAGATCATCCTGAAGCTTGTTGTGTTGATGTTTTCAGGAAATAAATGTGGATTCCAGCTGACAGCCTTACTAGATGAATAGAGACAGTGGTCCTCATTCATCAGATCTGATCTCAGACTCTTTGTTCTCTCACCTCAAAACTAAACAACTGATCAGTTTCATCTTTGTCACAGCTCTGAGATCAGTCTGACTGAAGCCTGTAAATCACAGAACCATCATTACATTTAGTAACCATGTGGTCTTTCTACAGAGCAGAACCTCTGCTGAGGTCCAGTCATCACATCTGTATCTCTGTCATTAGTTTCATCAGATATCTTCAATGTTTCTTAGTCAGCTGATGCTTCAGAAACACATGAGATGTTCATCAACACACTCAGACTCTTTATTGAAATGGAACAGCTGGAAATCCATTACTAAAGTGTTTGTGCAGTAATGAAGCGTTGATGACTCTCAGCAGTTTATTTCCTCTGTTGACTTGAGAGAAATGTGCAGAGGAAACAGACTTGATGCTAAAAGTCTGTGCAGGTCTGTGAGCTTCCAGCTCCAACACGTCAACATGAAGCTGAAAGGAAGCTGGCTGAGCTCCACAGCTGCTCTGAACAGGACTGAAGTCCCTGCTGCTCTTTATACTGGATGTGCTGCATCACTGACTGACACCTGATGAAAAGAGTCTCTGGAAACACTAAATCATCTCCTCTCTTCTTTCTTCTTCTCTCTATAGCTGGGAGTCATTGTTCTAAACAGGACGGTATGTGAGCTGAGAGAGGATGAGCTGAGTCCTGATGATCCAGAGGTTGAATCAGCAGCAGCTTGTGTGTAGAGAGACTCTGACTGGACCATGTTACTGGGAGGTGGAGTCAAGAGGAGAACTTCATCCACATGTTTCTCATTTAACATCATCAACAGAGCTGCAATCAATCTATTCTAACAGAACCAACAAATAAAGTCCAGTTCCTCTTGAATTTTCACCTCTAGATGGAGCCAAATCTCCACCAAAGACCTTCATGGAGTCAGGGCTGAATATATATTATTATTATATTATTAAATAACAGTATACGTGTGTTTTAACATCTAGCACTTCAGCTAAAACAGTTCTTCTACATGGGAAGCGTGTTGCTTTGTGTATTTCTTTTACTTTGTGTCAGGAAACATTGAAAATACCACATAAAATATAAAGTAAAAGTGGGAACATTCTAATATTAAAGAGTAATTAATAGATGTCAGAGTACAGGAAGTCTGACATTTTTCTGAGAAATGTTTTTTGCAATTTCTATGTTTTCAGTAAAATAAAAACATAAAAATTGTAAAGAGTACAGTGATGTTGTGGAAGCACAATTTTATTTCATGACATCTTTTAATTGTAAATATAAAAGCAGCCATATGCTATAAAATGAGTAATGCTGATGCTGTGTTGGTTAAAGTAAATGATGGGAAATTTGACAAGATGTGAGTGTATTAGTAAAACGTTGAAATACTTTAGTATAAAAATAACTTGAATAAATGTATTTATTAAATCAGGTTGATGCATTTCAGTGTTCTTTTACATGTTTGTTAGAAATAGAGGATTTATTGTGTTTTTTAGTGATTTAGAGGTAAATAAAATAAGAAAACAGTACGTAGGTGTCACAGACTTACGTAATGACGCAATCTTCGCGTTACGCAGGGGGCGTGGTCAGCGGCTGTTGTTACTGCGGCTTCATCCAAAGAGAAAAGAGACACTGAGCGAAACAGGGCGACACTCTCCTCACAATAGTTGTGTTTTTGGTCAGTAAGCGGATATTTTGTGACAGCACGCAGCCGAGCCGGTGAGTTTTGGTTTATTAATTCAAAGTAGCTCAAAGTGAGAGGACACATGTTCGCGGCTCCTTTGAGAAACACTGCTGCTGCTATTACGCAGCTTAATCAGGAACATTTTCTGCAAACATTTATTGCTGTGTCACGTTTTTCTGCGTCCTTGCTTTATACTATGTCAATAATATCCGGTTCCACACTCATCCTGGTCCGTTCACAGTGTCATTTCTAAGAGCGTGTAGTTATATGTGGATATATTTACACATATTTCTGTATATTTTTCATCCAATTTAAACTTTTACTTCATCAGCTGGTCTGAGTTGGAGTGGTTGGAGAGTACACAGGTGCAAGCAGATGATGACAAACTTTATCTAGACAACCTGTAATCACCCATAACTTCTGATGAATCACGTTTCAGGATTCACTTTAAATATTGTTCAACAAAAGCGTGCGCTTCCCTCTGAGCCAATAAGATGTTGAGGGAGTTGAACCTTAATACGTCAAATGCTTGTTTTTGTGTTAAACAATGAAGCTCATCCTCAAAAGAGGAATGTGTACTTTTTCAGTCTGTTTTTAGCTCCCCGTACTCCGAGGAAAAACCTCTGCTCTGTCCGTTTCCACACAAATCTCCGTTTGTCACCCTTTCTGTCGCACTGATCCAAACATCAGTCCGGACCAGATAGTTTCAAGTTCTGCTGCAGAACACCAACACTTTTCCAGCCATTTTCAGCCGGGGAAAATGAAAAAGACATTTCCAGATTGAATGTGCGCGCTTCAACCTCTTTGAGGACAGATTGTTCCTCCTCTCTGATGAGAACAACTTTATCAAGGTGTCCCTGTGACTGGAAATGTCTCAAAGTGGTTGTTTTCCAAACTAGGCCTTCTCTGTTGGCAGGAGGACAATGATTAAGTGATTACGTTAAAGCAAAGGGACTCGTTTGAATGGACACAGCATCTTAAATGGAAAGATTTGTTAGTTTACTGCTTTATTTAGCTGTAAATTTAATAACCTGAATGTTCAGCTTCAGAAAGAAATCAATCATTTCCATTGGTTGCAGCTGTGAGGTGTTGGGTCTACAGGTTGAGCATCAGTTTAAATGAGGTGAGTATAAAGGACTGTTCTTATTCATCAATTAATTTCTCTTTAAAATGAGCAGAAACTGGAGCAAAACTACTTTTCTGATTTCTTACAGCTGAAGGCAACATGTCCAGATCACTTCTTTGGTTCCACCAACAGTTTCAAACTGGAGGAAATTCAGTTGATGAGAAAGAAAAGTAGCAGATATTCACATTTTAAAAGTTGGGACTGTTGATTCAGGCCTTGATTGGTTGTTAATCTCCTTCAGCTGAATACGTTTAGAGTGAGAGATGAAGCACTAAATCATCTCCTCTGTTCTTTCTTCTTCTCTCTCCAGATGTTGGCCATTGTTCTAAACAGGACGGTATGTGAGCTGAGAGAGGATGAGCTGAGTCCTGATGATCCAGAGGTTGAATCAGCAGCAGCTTGTGTGTAGAGAGACTCTGACTGGACCATGTTACTGGGAGGTGGAGTCAAGAGGAGAGCTTCATCCACATGTTTCTCCATGTCAGACCAGTGGTGTAGTCTATGTGATACGCAGGTAAACGCCGTATATCCACTAGAAAAGCTCCTGAATTGTCGTCTAACCGCTGAAAAACACACAACGATGCGTATCAGCCTGGTTTAGTGACATAACTTCACTTTCCCGTTCATAAATGGACCTTCTCTGTGTTACCAAGCGTTCACTTTTGGACCATGGGGGCTTCCGTCAAGCGTGACGTGGACCCGACGTTAACTACTAAGGAAGCAGTGAAGTTGTGCGGCGGGAACGAGTCGACAACTTGAACTGGTCCAACGCTCGTCAGTGGAGAAGGAATGTGGAGAAAAAACAATGAGAAGAAAGAAAAGGAAGCCCAGTGACACTATTTGAGATGGTAGGGGAGGAGAGCTGATGACGCTGTCGTCCTACCTGGTAAGTGGAGCTCATGTATGTTAGAATAATAGTCACCACTATTGGAACAGCAGGTGATTGGCTCATTGAATTCTACCTAAAACTAGTCACTGGTGGTTTGGTTGAAATCAAGGAGCTGCTGCTGCTGCTGCTCTGTGTGTGTGTTTGTGTAGATGAGAACTGGACCTGGCCAGCCTTGTGGAGTGAGAGTCAGGAGAGGGAATTTAAAAACAGGCCTCCTTGGTTAGAGCGGAGAAACAGAAAGTTAGTGAAACATTAGACGACATTTAAAGCTGCTAGAAACAGTTTAAATGTACAAAGTTAACGCTGTGTTCAAATGTTAATGTAGTTCATTCAGAAAGTTGTTCATAAAAATGAAATGAATTCATTGTCGTCTTATTAATTAAGGCCCCATGTTCACCATTAAATGACTGATGTGTTGGATATAGTTGAGTTTTTCCTCCTTTTGTCTAGTTTTCAGGCCTTTTCTTCTCCATGGCTGAAGATTGTAAACAGTTCATTAATAGTTGTGGCTCCGTTCAGCAGGTCTTAATGCTAATATAGATACAAAAAGGACAATAATGGATCATAATGTTCATTACTGATGTTGTTGTTTACCTCCAGGTTGTGTATCTGCACTGCAACAAAATCCACTGGCGTCCTCACAAAGGAAAGGGCGTCTACATCTGAGGAGTGGGTGTCCTTTAAAATCCAGTCCTCAGACACAAACCACAAACAGCTCTAGGTCCTTTTTCTTTACTTGAAACTTATTTGTCTTGTCACTGTCTGTTCAGTGGTTAATTAAAGTCCAGCTGTTCATGTCTGTTATACATCTTGTGTTGCTTCCAATACATTTACATTCAGATAATACATAACCAGTCCTTCATGACCTCAGTTATGTGTGGATCCAGACTTTATGCATTAATGAGCCTGGTGGTTCTTGTGTGGGGCCGTTTTGGAGCAGCTGCTGCTCTGGGAGGGGGGCTGCAGGACAGATGTTGCTCCAGGACGGGGGTGTACGAGGCTGGGAGGGGAACAGTCAGAGTATACCCACTAGAATAAACTAGACTACACCACTGTTTAAGACCATCAACAGAACTGTAACTAATCTGATCTAATAGTACCAACACATGAAGTCCAGTTCCTCTTGAATTATTCAGACACATTAAAAACAAAAACAAATATCCTGTTTAAAAGTTTCCAACATCAACAATCCTTCCTTTTCTTTCTTGATAATAATTATGGAAAAAATGGAGCGATACAAATAAAACTAATCTCAGTCTCTGCCCAAATTCAGTATGTTTATCCCATCTAGTGGCCACAAAGTGTAACTACAGTGCGATGAGTGTAAAGCAGAGCTATAGAGTAAAACAAAACAAAGTTTTACTCTATAGCTCTGGAAACAACCTGAAGAATTCAGATGTGAAGCAGCTTCTTGATCTTGTGAAGAGTCCAGACTGTAGACTGGAGACTCTGAGGTGAGTGGAGGGTTGGAGTCAGTTCATACTTAACACACATAATACCACTCCTAACAAAAGAAAGACACACAGGAATATAGTAAACCTGCCAGCATCAACAGTCCTTTCTGATGTTTCTCATTGTTCATATTCTCACGTCTGTCTTCGCTTGTTTGTCTCCGTTCAGTAGATTCCAGCGTCTTAGAACAGTTGTTTTCATCAAATCATCATTTCAGAAGCTTTAACCTGCAGATGATTAAAGATGATTCATTAATGTTCAGCAGCCCAGAGTCATTTTTTAGAGTTGGTTTTTGGTTGTTTGTGTTTTTCGAGGAAATTTTGGTAAATAACAGATTATGTTTTAGGAAATTATGAGTCAGAGTTCAATGAAATGACCTGGAAAACAGATTACTTGTAAAATAAAGTGTCAGAATAAATATAGTTAATTCAAAATAAAAAATCTTTGATATTTCCTTTGGTACAAACTCCAATAAAAAATGTGGAAACAAACAACTGTGTCATTGTCATTGACAAAACTGTAGTAAATATCAATGTATTATTGGATGTGGACAGTTGTAGTTACTGACAGTGACCACTAGAGGATAGTGATCGTGGATGCCTTACAGTTCACTTTACCACCACCAGAGGGAGACAACTCTCCATCACAGGTCATTTAAACATCGATTTGAATCTATGGTTTGAGAAGATTTTTTACTCAAAGAGTCTTATTTAGTTTCTTAAAATAAACATAACCAGTTCCATAAAGTCCACAATACACTGTTAAACAAATAAAACACCAAACAACACATTACAACAACAGAAGCTCAACAGATGAACATAGTCATCATCTTACTGTGTCTCCACTTTCAGTTCATCATTCAAGGACCGTTCAGGGACAATATGATATTTGAGCTTTTTATTTAGACCTTCACCATAAGCCTGACAGTGGTTCACTGCTGTACACTACGTCTGTTACTAATATTTTTTTAATATTTTTCTCCCACTGTATCTACCTGTCACTGACTGTCATGTTGTCGACTCTCTTGCAGTTCACTGGTTCACCACCAAAACCCATCAATAATATACTGAATAATTTACTGAATATTTATGAATGAAGCAAGTTTTTAGATATAACACTGCAGACTGTGTTTTACTACAACATAGAAACTATCAGACGAGTGTTTCCAGAAGCCGTCAGTCAACATTATGTCTGTTTATAATGAGGAGGAACAAACTGAATCCTTCACAGCAGACAGCTTAGTTACACTGAGGATTTATTCACATCATTTACTTTGGTAAAATACTCCAGATGTAGAAGATTATGAAACAACAACAGACATGTTGGACGGATAAAAACCTTCTCCTGTCTAACCTGTTCTACCTCTGTCACAGGTAAAAACCTGCCTCATTCCTGAAGTATAACTCACCTGTTCAGTTTCATTGTTGCAGTGGAGTCTTCTTCATCTCTCTGGACTGGTTAAATAAATTGTAAGTTTGATTTGTTTAAAGCTTTAACTTTGTCTTCAGTAACTTTAATGTTTGTTTCTGCTCTGTAATGTTTGTAGAAGATGTTCACTTCGTATTTCATTATTAAGTTTGTGTCACTCTGTTTGAAGATCAGTCTACATTATTAATAGATAAATGATTCACTGGAATCAAACAGTGCGATGATCAGATTAAATTAAATTATTAAATCTTCATTAATCCGGATCCAGCCTCAGATTTAAGTCTAAAGTTATTTTCACTTTCACCACCGTTGTGTCGCAGATCTTTTTCTCTGTATAAACTCTGTCTAAAGGTGTGAAGGTTTATTATGTGTAACTGTTCAACATCAGTAACAACATAACAACACTTCAGAAATAGTTCACGTTAACTGAGACGGAGCTGAAAATATAAAGTCGGGATGAAGGAGGAAACTATAAATCTATCCGCCATTTTGTGTCTGTGTGTGTGAGCATGAACAGCTGTGTCTCGGGAGCGCGCATTAATTCAGGTGAACGGACGTCACTCCGCTTCAGTTTAATCTAGTTTAGATGATTTATTCGTCATGATAACAACGTGTTTCCCCCGATAACATTTATGATGAAGAACCTTCTTAATATTCACCAGAATATTATTTCATGTGATATTAAGTATTTATTTATTCAAAATAAAATGTGATAGTAGGACAGAGACTAGTGATTATACTCCTCTCTCCTCCTCTCATCAGAGAATAGCACTTTTACACAATTATTATCATTATTATTATTGTTATATATCATCTGTATTCACATCTTTTTGTCCTAACACCCCCAAAAATAAGAATGTTTTTTAAAAGTTGTCTATATGATAAGATGACCCAAAAATAACAAAAACTTAGCACAATAGTAGAAAGTATGTGGTTTAATAAATAGAATGATGTTGTCTCTTGTTGCAGGGCTTTATTAACCTTCATATCTTTAAGTTTGTTGTGCACTTATCGTTCCTACTCATTCCTTTAATGTTGCTTATTCTATGTTTATGTATTTGGATGTTTGAATATTGTTTCTTTGTGTCTATCTACTGTTGTATTCATTTCTGTCTTTCTGTAAAGTGTCCTTGGGTGACTTTAAAGGCGATTCTTAAATAAAATCTGTTGTTATTATAAAATGTATTATAAAGCTCTGACCGTAGAATCTCCCCTGGATGTGATGTAGTTACTGACAGTGACCACTGGAGGCAGTTTTAATAATTTAAACATATTTATTGTCTGTATCATTAAATCATCTCTATGTTGTTCATCTTTTCTCCGTCACAGTTATTTGAACAGTGACTGATATTTTGAATTTATTTCTACAATATGACACAGAAAGATTTTTACACAGTATTTTAATATGACCAAAATATTCTATTAAATATTAAAATACTAAACTAAACATTACGGCAACAGAACAGAGGATGAACAGATGAACATAGTCACCATCTCA
Organism: Mugil cephalus; assembly: GCF_022458985.1. Lineage (NCBI taxonomy): Eukaryota > Metazoa > Chordata > Actinopteri > Mugiliformes > Mugilidae > Mugil > Mugil cephalus. The sequence continues at coordinate 12,760,770 of NC_061792.1, read as the reverse complement.
CTGCTGCGTTCAGGAAAATGGGATATTTAAAGTTTCTGCTGCTTGGTGACTACTGGACACTGGACTGTTCCTAATAATCTGTCCTCTCAATACTGACCATGAGGACAGTTTCTCCATTGGGACATTTGATGACCCACTAAGGAGGAAAAGAAAGATTTTATTTTTCTATCACTGTAGCTTCATGTCCTGTTGGTTTTCTTGCTGTTCACTGTTTCAGTACTAAATCCCATCAGTGACCTGTTTGATCTGGAGTCAGTCACTGAATATTTATGAATGAAAGGCATCGTAATGTGTTTTTCAGCTGCACATTGATGCAGATTGTCTTTTCCTACAACACAGAAACGATTAGACGAGTGTTTCCAGAAGGCGTCAATGAATATTATCTGTTTATGTGATTATAAATGTTTCTGGGTTCAGGCCATTTTAAAACTCTTATTATCACCTGTGTTCATCTTATAATTCATTATATAATGTCTCTGTCATCTTTTTGTTTTCTTTTAAATGAAATAAATCATTATTAGTGTAACTCTGTCATCCGTCACCTAATGCGCCTCTTGAGTCAGGTCATAACTGTTATTATTTTTTTTGTAAATGTCGTCATCTGCAGGTTGTGACCAGAATATTCTGTTAAAAATGAAAATGCTAAAGAAGAACACATCATTGTCCTCTGTGCTAACCTCCGTCTGAAGTTAAACTCAGCAGCAGTTTCACACGTTTTATTCTTTAACATCAGATTTCAGCTGCTTAGTTTGAAGAAATCGGATCAATATTTAACCGAGTCTGAGCCGAAGGTTTAAGTTGGGGCGAAGGAGTTAGTGGTTAAACTCTGAATATCGATTTTGTGTGGATGTCTGTTGTCAGTGTCTGTGAATAAGATCAGGTTTAGAGTTAGTTAAGTCATCAACTTTATTAACAACAAATGTACGTGTTGAGGTGTAGGTACACAAACGTTAGTTAGAATTAACTGGAAGTCACAGACTTGTCAAAGGTCTTTTTTATTAACTTGTGACTCGTTCCAGGAAGTAGCTCATCTCTGTCACAGTGTCCAGGTTGGAGAGGAGAGGGAATTGTTGGATTTGTTTTCAGGACTGGTTAAATAAACTGCAAGTTTAGTTTCAAACTTTAACTTTACTCTTTGTTTCGGCTCTATAATGTTTGTAGATGAAGGTTCAGTCTGTGTTTAACTGCTTTTCACTTCTGCAGCTTCATGACTCAGTTTACTGGACTGATCGTAGAAAGACAACAACTGATAGTAGAAGACAGAAAGTGGACTCATAACAACAGCATCTGATATGAGTCAGAAAATAAGAACCAGTCACTGGAGGAGCAGCTGATGTTTTTACAGCAGAAATGATGTCAAGGGTTTGATGTTCAGGTGAATGATTTGTGTTTCCTCTGCAGGTGAAGGTAGAAAGTGTGTGTGAGCTGATGTGAATCCAGCAGAATGGATCGGTGTGAGGACAGAGAGAAGGGAGTCCCTCCCTCTAAAACCACTCTGAGTGGAGAACGTGAGAACCAGACCAGAGATCAGAGGTGAGATGAACATTTATAACTAGTCTATGACTCTTCTACATGTCAGAACTCATCTTTCAAATCACATCTCATTTATCATTCACAGGAATGAACCTGAACCTGAACCCAGTGGTGTGTCCTTAAAGAGCTACAAGTCAAATGACAGTATCACTGAATATAAACAAAAACTAAGGTGAGTTGTTAGTGTCATGTCAAAAAATGTATGGTTTATTCCACAGAACATTTAATTAATAATTTAAGTAATTTAATCAGGTCATATAAGAGCACAGCCTCTCTTGATTCTGAATCCAGTCGTGTGTCCTTCAAGAGCGACAAGTCAATGGGTCGCATCACTGATTTTAAACAAGAACAACCTTCTGCTAACAAGAGGTAACTGTATTTAAATCCAACAATAAATATTAATTCACTTTGTTTTAAACAGTCCTATTAAATCTCTGTACATGTTTAACCTTGAACTCCTGCAGCTTCTGCATTAATCAGATAGCATTCAGTTCAACACTGTTCCTTTACAACTGATCTGTAAAAGTAACCAGGACGTTTATTCTGACATCAGAAAACTTTCTGTGTTGTGTTGAAGAACAAAGCAGCAGTTCAGACCAGAGACGCCTGAATCTGATTCTGGTTCAAGCTGTGTGTCCTTTAAGAGCAACAGGTCGATGGAGCTCCCTATTTATTTTAAACAAGAACATCCTTCTGATGCAAAAAGGTAAAATGCTAATAAAGCAACTTTCATCCATCTTCCTCTGGGTTCAAGCTGCTCATGCCTATGATTATTTTGACAATTTAGTTCTGACCTCCTATGTGTTTCACTCTTTATCTTCTACATTCTTCCTCAAATAACTTGCAAGATGAACAGATTATAAAAAAAGCAGATGTTGCTGTGTGACGTGTGATGCTGTATGGTGTTTTGGTGAATAGGAATCCCTATCCCTATCCCGAATTTAGTTTAAAGTCTTGAACTTCACCTTATTTTAGAAATAATGAGGTTGTGAATAGGGCTTACCATTAACACCCTCCAAATACGGGTGAATTTCAGCAGTGGCAGGTAACTCAGCCACTCCCACGAGCCGCTTTGGCGGGCTGAATTATTGACACATTTTTTAATTGTAGTTTTCTCAAACAGCATCTGAAATGATAATCGAAATGCAAAGTGATACCATGACACTACAACGAGCACTATGTGTTCACAGTGTTTTCTCACTGGTCCATTCGTGACCAACGTCACTGTAGTCAGGCGTTGTCTTCTTCTGGTCTTCTGGTGAACTGATAATGTGGAGGCCATAGGCATATAGAAGGTGTCAGAAACCTGGGGAGGGGACCAGAAAAAAAAAAAACTTAATGGAAGCTGAATACTTGATGATGACCTGCAGTGTTAAACAACATTACCCTGTAATTTCCCAAAAACAAAACTGTGACTAGTGAAAATGTTAAGTGGCTAGTAACTTTAGAAAACAACTAGCCACAGTGGCTGGTGATCAATAAAAGTTAATGTCAAGCCCTGGTTGTGAATATAAACAATAATATGAGTTTTCCTTGTAGGGCATAATGATCAAGTCTTGAAATGATTTAGGGTTTTGTCAGGGCATGTCTCAGGGTTTTCTAGGTTCATTGTATAATCTGTCTGTGTTTATTAGGAGAAAGTTGGTAAATCAAAACTGGAGTGTCTAAAAGAGAATGGACTGAAAAGAAAGATAAGAAAACAAGGAAAAGGAGTCACCCAGGGGTTGTCAGTGATCAGTCTGTTCATCAGCATCAAACACAGCTGGACTCCATATTTAAGGTTTGTACATGGACAACAACTACTTTCCATCATCTCCATGCTGCTCTTTGTAGACCAGTGGACTGTCAGTTTGTCCACATGAGTCCGATGTTTGTCTCCATGATTTCAGTCTGGTTGTCATTCAGATAGTTTTCTGTTCCAGCTGCTGGAGGACAACATTGTGACTTTTGTGAAGAAGGAGCTGAAGAAGATTCAGAGGGATCTGAGTCCAGATTACCCAGAATGCTTAGAGAGTCAGAGGGAGGATGAGGAGGTGTTGGAGGGTGAGGATGAAGAGCAGAGGTGGAATAGCAGACAGGCATTTGTGAAGATCACACTGAACTTCCTGAGGAGAATGAAGCAGGAGAAGCTGGCTGATCGTCTGCAGAGTAAGTAAGAGGATTTCTATGAACATTGAACCTGATGAATGAATTAAACATTTACTAATGTCTCATAGATGTAGTTAGACACACATTATTTAGGGGAATTAAATATTATAATGTGTAGTGTGTAATTTCTTACACAGATAATCACTCATTTTTTCAGGGAATTAAATGTTGGATGTGTATTCACTGAACTTATTTGTTGTTGTTGCTTCAGACTTCTGTCAACGTGAACTTAAATCTAGCCTGAAGGAGAAGTTCCAGTGTGTCTTTGAGGGGATTGCTAAAGTAGGAAACTCAACTCTTCTGAATGAGATCTACACAGAGCTCTACATCACAGAGGGAGAGACTACAGAGGTCAATGATGAACATGAGGTCAGACAGATTGAAACAGCATCCAGTAAACTAGACAGACCAGAAACAACCATCAGACCAGAAGACATCTTCAAAGCCTCACCTGGAAGAGAGAAACCAATCAGAAGAGTGATGACAAAGGGAGTGGCTGGCATTGGGAAAACAGTCTTAACACAGAAGTTCACTCTGGACTGGGCTGAAGACAAAGCCAACCAGAACATCCACTTCATATTTCCATTGACTTTCAGAGAGCTGAATTTGTTGAAAGAGAGAAAGTTCAGCTTGGTGGAACTTGTTCATCACTTCTTCACTGAAACCAAAGAAGCAGGAATCTGCAGGTTTGAAGAGTTCCAGGTTGTGTTCATCTTTGACGGTCTGGATGAGTGTCGACTTCCTCTGGACTTCCACAACACTGAGATCCTGACTGATGTTACAGAGTCCACCTCAGTGGATGTGCTGCTGACAAACCTCATCAGGGGGAAACTGCTTCCCTCTGCTCACCTCTGGATAACCACACGACCTGCAGCAGCCAATCAGATCCCTCCTGAGTGTGTTGACATGGTGACAGAGGTCAGAGGGTTACACTGACCCCCAGAAGGAGGAGTACTTCAGGAAGAGATTCAGAGATGAGGAGCAGGCCAGCAGCATCATCTCCCACATCAAGACATCACGAAGCCTCCACATCATGTGTCACATCCCAGTCTTCTGCTGGATCTCTGCTACAGTTCTGGAGGATGTGTTGAAAACCAGAGAGAGAGGAGAGCTGCCCAAGACCCTGACTGAGATGTACATCCACTTCCTGGTGGTTCAGACCAAAGTGAAGAAGGTCAAGTATGATGGAGGATCTGAGACTGATCCACACTGGAGTCCAGAGACCAGGAAGATGATTGAGTCTCTGGGAAAACTGTCTTTTGATCAGCTGCTGAAAGGAAACCTGATCTTCTATGAATCAGACCTGACAGAGTGTGGCATCGATATCAGAGCAGCCTCAGTGTACTCAGGAGTGTTGACACAGATCTTTAAAGAGGAGAGAGGACTGTACCAGGACAAGGTGTTCTGCTTCGTCCATCTGAGTGTTCAGGAGTTTCTGGCTGCAGTCTACATGATCCACTGTTACACCAACAGGGAGACAGAAGTCCTGGTAGACTTCCTGGGACAAAACTTCAATGACTCAACTCTGGATGTCTTCCTGAACAGAGTCATGGAGAAATCCCTGGAGAGTAAAAATGGTCACCTGGACCTGATGGTTCGCTTCCTCCATGGCGTCTGTCTGCAGTCCAACCAGAGACTGTTAAGAGGTCTGCTGGGTCAGACAGAGATCAGTCCAGAAATCATCCAGAGAGCCATCAACAACCTAAAGAAGATGAACATGTACAACATTTCTCCTGACAGAAACATCAACATCTTCCACTGTCTGATGGAGATGAACGACCTCTCAGTTCATCAGGAGATCCAAGAGTTCCTGAAGTCAGAGAACAGATCAGAGAAGGAACTCTCTGAGATCCACTGCTCAGCTCTGGCCTACATGCTGCAGATGTCAGAGGAGGTTCTGGATGAGTTGGACCTGAACAAGTTCAACACATCATGGGAGGGACGACGGAGACTGATTCCAGCTGTGAGGAACTGCAGAAAGGCTCAGTATGTCCAGATGTGATTAACATTATGAATCAGTTTATAGTAGTTTAGTTCTTTACATGTTCACACTATAAAATTATCACCCTATTAAACTTATTTATTGCAAACATTACATATCAGTTTTATTTTGTTACAGGTTTATTTCTAATAATTCTTATTTTTGACATTTATTCTTCTGTTATCTTCCTTTATTTATATATACAGGATATTATAGATGTCTGTTGAATAATTTAATTTGATCTGTTTTAAAGGGTTGATTTTTCTGCATCTATTTTATTTTAATCATGATGACTTTGTGGAGTCCGACATTGGATCAGATCACACTGACAGACTGTGTGGAAGAAGCCTAAATCTATCTCCATTTATCTCCATTCATTTGCAGATTAAAACAAAGTTTAAAAGTCTGCAGGTTTAAGAGAAACTGATGAGAATTATTGTGTCATGTCAGATAAGAAGCTGAATCACTGATGTGAAAAACAAAATGTCAAACAGGATGAGTCCAACTGTTTATTATCAAATGCATGAAGTAAATAATAAAGTGTCTTCATTCATATTAACATGTTTTATATTTATGTGTCATGACAGATTTTCTGACTGTGGACTCTCAGAGAGTCACTGTGAAGTTGTGGCCTCAGCTCTGAAGTCCAACCCCTCCCATCTGACAGAGTTGGACATGAGTAACAACAACCTGAAGGATTCAGGAGTGAAGCATCTGTGTGATGGACTGAAGAGTCCAAACTGTAGACTGGAGACTCTGAGGTCAGTTCACTGAATGTTTTTATCACATTAAACAGTTTTCTTGTCAGGATTGACAGATAGAAAATGGAGCAGCAACAGTTGGTTTAAATGAAGGAGCATCATGTTGTTATTATCAGCAGGTGTCTCCTCAGTCATCAGTGGTCGGTCTGATCTCAAATCAGGACCAGTCTAGTGTTCACATGTACATTTAAAGAGTTATTAGAGTCAGGAATCATTCTTTCTGTTCATACTGTCTGTGGAGAAACTCATCAAGTCATTTCTTCCAGTGTAGTTGTGTTAGGAAGAGACCACTTCACAGTCAGTGTGGACAGTAGGAATTCTAAGAACTCTGTAATGTTCATCTGACATGTGACTGTTGCTTGAAGACAGACTGAAAATATGAACTTGTCCTTTAAACATTTTAACGATACCAACCTACTGAGATACCAAATACAGGAAGAAGAAGGTCATGGAACCATGAACTAATGAAACAGTTTGTTTTCAACATGTGTGATTTGATATTGATCCTGTAATGAGAGACTTGACTGAGGTCACAGACATGTTATTGATGTGTGTTGACATGAATAGTTGTCTGAATGTTGTGGTTGATGTTTGGATGATGTGTGTAGAAGGCTGACCATGATGATGATCCACAATAACACAAGGACAAAGTCACTCTAACTCATTTAGAGAACAGCTCATTGATTAGGACGTAGTAATGTTGATCTGAACATTAAAACCTGAACACATCTGATTGATTATCAATGATTTTATTAACGTCTTTTAATTCTATATTCAATTGAAATGGCTGCAGTTTGTCAGAGATCAGCGTGATTATCTGGTCTCAGCTCTGAAGTCCAACCCCTCCCATCTGAAACATCTGGAGCTGAGTGAAAACAACCTGAAGGATTCAGGAGTGAAACATCTGTGTGGTTTTCTGGAGAGTCCAGACTGTAGACTGGAGACTCTGGGGTCAGTTCACTGGATGTCTGTTACTATTGTGGATCTGATTTGTTTCATTACAAACTGAACTTAATTTATGTTCATATAGAATTTAAAGTCTTAGTTTTCAGTTCTAGCTTCATTTCCTTTCAGTTTTCAAGTTTTCAAATTTTCTCTTTCCTTTTCCTAAATTTAGTCTAAAATATCAAAGACGTGTTTTTTTTTAGTTTGCAAGAAAAATGTGTGAGTAAAAAAAGTGAAAAAAAAAGAATATGTTTTGTTGTAAGAAATAATGTTTGTATTGATTAACAGTCAGAACTACATCCAGACAACACACAAACACACACATCCAGATCCATGCAGCATGTTCTTGATGTGTGTTGACATGAATATTTGTCTGAATGTTGTGTCGACCACAATAAAAACATAAATAAATAAATAAATAAATACCTGCCATAAATAATGAATTAAATAAATAAATACCTAAATATATGTCATAAATACTATTTATTTCTTGGTGCACAACAAAGTGTTATTCAGATGAGGGGGGCTGTCCACACATGAGTGCACGGATAGACTGCACATGCCTTTTCACAGCAGCCAGGTAACTTGATTTGAAATAGCGCAGCAACGGCAGGCTGGAGCCGAGGCACTTAGCTGATGTGGCAGAAAGTAACAGTGTCAGTCAGGACTATTTCCCTTTTGCAGTGGACCCTGTCTGATAACTTGTTGCATTTAGCATGGTACACCAGCTCAAGCGTCCACCCTCAGATATTTGGAGAAGTGCTACATTGCTTGACCGTGGTCTGTCTGCCACACGGCTCCACCTCACACTGTTTAAAAGGAATTAATGTGACCAGAACTCACAGGATTCTCAAACTATTTTCCTGCTCTTATCTTTGCTGGAAACGTCAGATATGTGACATTACAGGATGATTAGTGACGTTGACAACTAGTACTTTCATACTTTGCATGCATACAGTAGAATTAACAGTAATAGGAGTATTTGGAGTCCGTGTCCAGGTACATGATGTTGTAGTGTAATCACATCTTCTCACGATACAAAGAAACCATACTATTCACTTCTTTTTTTCAGCGTGGACAGCCCCCCTCATCTGAAGAAAATGTTGTGGTGCATGTGAAGTGGTGCATCAACAAATAAAATAAATGGATAAATACATACAATAAATTGCATTTAGGTCATTTATATTAGGTATTTAATTATTTATATTTAGATTAATATTTAGTATTTATTTAATTGAATTATTTACTTTTTCTTTTGTCAGAATTGGTCCTGATCCACAATAACACAAGGACAAAGTCACTCTACTCATTTTAAGAGAACAGCTCATTGATTAGGACGTAGTAATGTTGATCTGAACATTAAAACCTGAACACATCTGATTGATTATCAATGATTTTATTAACATCTTTTTTTCTTTATTCAGATTGTTTGGCTGCAGGTTGTCAAAGATCAGCTGTGATTCTCTGGTCTCAGCTCTGAAGTCCAACCCCTCCCATCTGAAACATCTGGACCTGAGTTACAACAACCTGGAGGATCCAGGAGTGAAACATCTGTGTGGTTTTCTGGAGAGTCCAGACTGTAGACTGGAGACTCTGGGGTCAGTTCACTGGATGTCTGTTACTATTGTGGATCTGATTTGTTTAATTACAAACTGAACTTAATTTATGTTCATACATAACTTAAAGTCTTAGTTTTCAGTTCTAGCTTCATTTCCCTCTAGTTCTTTTTTTTCTTCCTAATTTCATCCATCATCTCAACGACATGTGTTTGTTTTTTTTTTGTTTGCTTTTTGGTCATTTCGTAGCAAATGTCTGTTGTTGAAGTAAATGAATGTTATTAATTTGTGTTAAACAGTCACATCTCTATCGCAAAAAAAAAAAAAAAAAAAATCACAAACACACGCATCCAGATCCATGGAGCATGTTATTGATGTGTGTTGACATGAATAGTTGTCTGAATGTTGTGTTGATGTCTGGATGATGTGTGTAGAAGGCTGACATGATGATGATCCACAATAACACAAGGACAAAGTCACTCTACTCATTTTAGAGAACAGCTCATTGATTAGGACGTAGTAATGTTGATCTGAACATTAAAACCTGAACACATCTGATTGATTATCAATGATTTTATTAACATCTTTTATTCTTTATTCAGATTGATTAGCTGCAGTTTGTCAGAGATCAGCTGTGATTCTCTGGTCTCAGCTCTGAAGTCCAACCCCTCCCATCTGAAACATCTGGACCTGAGTATCAACAACAACCTGAAGGATCCAGGAGTGAAACATCTGTGTGGTTTTCTGGAGAGTCCAGACTGTAGACTGGAGACTCTGGGGTCAGTTCACTGGATGTCTGTTACTATTGTGGATCTGATTTGTTTAATTACAAACTGAAATTAATTTATGTTCATATAGAAATTAAAGTCTTAGTTTTCAGTTCTAGCTTCATTTCCTTTCAGTTTTCAAATTTTCTCTTTTCCTAAAATTAGTCTGAAATGTTAAAGATGTGTTTTTTTTCAAGAAAAATGTGTAAATAAAAAAAAGTAAAAAAAAAAATAAAACATTTAGACATTAGAAATAATGTTTGTAATTGATAAACAGTCAGAACTACATCCAGACAACACGCAAACACACACATCCAGATCCATGCAGCATGTTCTTGATGTGTGTTGACATGAATAGTTGTCTGAATGTTGTGTCGACCACAATAAAAACATAAATAAATAAATACCTGCCATAAATAATGAATTAAATAAATAAATACCTAAATATAAGTCATAAATACTATTTATTTCTTGGTGCACAACAAAGTGTTATTCAGATGAGGGGGGCTGTCCACACATGAGTGCACGGATAGACTGCACATGCCTTTTCACAGCAGCCAGGTAACTTGATTTGAAATAGCGCAGCAACGGCAGGCTGGAGCCGAGGCACTTAGCTGATGTGGCAGAAAGTAACAGTGTCAGTCAGGACTATTTACCTTTTGCAGTGGACCCTGTCTGATAACTTGTTGCATTTAGCATGGTACACCAGCTCAAGCGTCCACCCTCAGATATTTGGAGGAAGTGCTACATTGCTTGACCGTGTCTGTCTGCCACACGGCTCCACCTCACCTGTTTAAAAGGAATTAATGTGACCAGAACTCACAGGATTCTCAAACTATTTTCCTGCTCTTATCTTTGCTGGAAACGTCAGATATGTGACATACAGGATGATTAGTGACGTTGACAACTAGTACTTTCATACTTTGCATGCATACAGTAGAATTAACAGTAATGGAGTATTTGGAGTCCGTGTCCAGGTACATGATGTTTGTAGTGTATCACATCTTCTCACGCACACAAAGAAACCATACTATTCAGTTCTTTTTTTTTCAGTGTGGAGAGCCCCCCTCATCTGAAGAAAATGTTGTGGTGCATGTGAAGTGGTGCATCAATAAATAAATAAATGGATAAATACATAAATAAATTGCATTCAGGTCATTTATTTAGGTATTTAATTATTTATATTTAGATATATATTTAGGTATTTATTTATTGAATTATTTACTTTTTGTTGTGTCAGAATTGGTCCTGATCCACAATAACACAAGGACAAAGTCACTCTACTCATTTAGAGAACAGCTCATTGATTAGGACGTAGTAATGTTGATCTGAACATTAAAACCTGAACACATCTGATTGATTATCAATGATTTTATTAACATCTTTTATTCTTCATTCAGATTGATTCACTGCAGTTTATCAGAGATCAGTTGTGATTCTCTGGTCTCAGCTCTGAAGTCCAACCCCTCCCATCTGAAACATCTGGACCTGAGTCACAACTACCTAAAGGATTCAGGAGTGAAACATCTGTGTGGTTTTCTGGAGAGTCCAGACTGTAGACTGGAGACTCTGGGGTCAGTTCACTGGATGTCTGTTACTATTGTGGATCTGATTTATTTAATTACAAACTGAACTGATTTATGTTCATACAGAACTTAAAGCCATAGTTTTTAGTTCTAGCTCAATTTTCCTCTAGTTCTTTTTTGTTTCTTCCTAATTTCATCCATCATCTCAACGACGTGTTTTTTTTCTTCATTTTGTAGCAAATGTCTGTTTGTTGTTAAACTAAATTAATGTTATTAAGTTGTGTTGAACAGTCACATCTGTATCCAGAAAAAACACAAACACACACATCCAGATCCATGCAGCATGTTCTTGATGTGTGTTGACATGAATAGTTGTCTGAATGTTGTGTTGATGTTTGGATGATGTGTGTAGAAGGCTGACATGATGATGATCCACAATAACACAAGGACAAAGTCACTCTACTCATTTTAGAGAACAGCTCATTGATTAGGATGTAGTAATGTTGATCTGAACATTTAAACCTGAACACATCTGATTGATTATCAATGATTTTATTAACATCTTTTATTCTTTATTCAGATTGTGGAGCTGCAGTTTGTCAGAGATCAGCTGTGATTCTCTGGTCTCAGCTCTGAAGTCCAACCCCTCCCATCTGAAACATCTGGAGATGAGTAACAACAACCTGAAGGATTCAGATGTGAAGCAGCTTCTTGATCTGGTGAAGAGTCCAGACTGTAGACTAAAGACTCTGAGGTGAGTGGAGGGTTGGAGTCAGTTCATTCTTCTTTCAGTAGTTTTGTACTAGACACAGAATCTAAAGTGTTTCCTGGAAACCTGCTGCTGTTTTCTTCAGAGATGCTGTCAGAGGAGAATGGAGACAGACTGGACAAAAGACAGAGACAACAGTCAGACAATCAGATCATCCTGAAGCTTGTTGTGTTGATGTTTTCAGGAAATAATGTGGATTCCAGCTGACAGCCTTACTAGATGAATAGAGACAGTGGTCCTCATTCATCAGATCTGATCTCAGACTCTTTGTTCTCTCACCTCAAAACATAAACAACTGATCAGTTTCATCTTTGTCACAGCTCTGAGATCAGTCTTGACTGAAGCCTGAAATCACAGAACCATCATTACATTTAGTAACCATGTGGTCTTTCTACAGAGCAGAACCTCTGCTGAGGTCCAGTCATCACATCTGTATCTCTGTCATTAGTTTCATCAGATATCTTCAATGTTTCTTAGTCAGCTGATGCTTCAGAAACACATGAGATGTTCATCAACACACTCAGACTCTTTATTGAGATGGAACAGCTGGAAATCCATCACTAAAGTGTTTGTGCAGTAATGAAGCGTTGATGACTCTCAGCAGTTTAATTTCCTCTGTGGACTTGAGAGAAATGTGCAGAGGAAACAGACTTGATGCCTACAAGTCTGTGCAGGTCTGTGAGCTTCCAGCTCCAACACGTTAACATGAAGCTGAAAGGAAGCTGGCTGAGCTCCACAGCTGCTCTGAACAGGACTGAAGTCCCTGCTGCTCTTTATACTGGATGTGCTGCATCACTGACTGACACCTGATGAAAGAAGTTCTCTGGAAACACTAAATCATCTCCTCTCTTCTTTCTTCTTCTCTCTGTAGGTGGATGTATAGGTAAACAGGACGGTATGTGAGCTGAGAGAGGATGAGCTGAGTCCTGATGATCCAGAGGTTGAATCAGCAGCAGCTTGTGTGTAGAGAGACTCTGACTGGACCATGTTACTGGGAGGTGGAGTCAAGAGGAGAGTTTCATCCACATGTTTCTCATTTAACATCATCAACAGAGCTGCAATCAATCTATTCTGACAGAACCAACAAATAAAGTCTAAAGCTAAAACAGTTCTTCTACATGGGAAGCGTTTTTCTTTGTGTATTTCTTTTACTTTCTTTTACCACATAAAATATGAAGTAAAAGTGGGAAACGTTCTTATATTAAAGAGTAATTATAGATGTCAGAGTACAGGAAGTCTACCATTTTTCTGAGAAATGTTTTTTTGCAATTTCTATGTTTTCAATAAAATAAAAATTGTACAGAGTACAGTGATGTTGTGGATGCACAATTTTATTTCATGACATCTTTTAATTGTAAATATATAAGCAGCCATATGCTATAAAATGAGTAATGCTGATGCTGTGTTGGTTAAAGTGACTTTACTTTAGTAAAAGCACCACACTGTAGTAAAATACTCCAGTCCTGCACTGACAATCTGTGTTAATGAGAAAATGTAGTTAAAATATAATTATCAGCATGTTTAATCTTTGTAATTATTATTATTAAACTCCTTAAACTGAAACCTGAACACACTGATACAGAAGATTATGAATCAAGAACAGACATGTTGATGGATAAACCTGGATAACCTGTCCTGTCTCTGTCACAAGTAAAAACCTGCTTTATTCCAGGAAGTAGCTAACTCACTTGTTCAGTGTTCAGGTTGGAGTGGAGTCTTCTTCATCTCTCTGGTTAAATAAACTGTAAGTTTGATTTGTTTAAAGCTTTAACTTTGTCTTCAGTAACTTTAATGTTTGTTTCTACTCTATAATGTTTGTAGAAGATGTTCACTTCTTATTTCATTATTAAGTTTGTGTCACTCTGCTTGAAGACCAGTCTACATTATTATTAAATTAATGATTCACTGGAATCAAACAGTATGAAGATCAGATTAAATTAAATTATTAAATCTTCATTCATCTGGATCCAGCCACAGATTTAAATCTAAAGTTACTTTCACTATCACCACCGTTGTGTCCCTTTTCCTCTGTGTGAACTCTGTCTGAAGGTCAAGTCGGTAGTTTATAATGATTAACTCTTTGAATCAGTTTAGTTCCAACAGAAATACTTAAGAAAAAGTGAACGTTCAGGAAAAAGGGGGCCTGCTGTTGAACCAGTCTAACCTGTTCTGACTCCATCACAGTGAAGCCGGGCTCGTTCCAGTGAGTAGCTCACCTGTGTCAGAGTCTCTAGGGTCCAGGGGTATAAAACCATCATCTCCACCACTCAAGTCAAAATAAAACATAAAGTTCTTTATGTCGTGTCAGAGTCTGTGTCTGTTTAACAGCTTTTCATTTCTACAGCTTCATGTCTCCATCTAGTGGACTGATAGTAGAACAACAGCTGATAGTAGAGTCACTGTCTGACCTCATCCACTGACACTGATATGAATCAGAAAATAAGAACCAGTCACTGGAGGAGCAGCTGATGTTTTACAGCAGAAATGATGTCAAGGATTTGATGTTCAGGTGAATGGTTTGTGTTTCCTCTGCAGGTGAAGGTAGAAAGTGTGTGTGAGCTGATGTGAATCCAGCAGCATGGATCAGTGTGAGGACAGAGAGGAGGGAGTCCCTCCCTCTAAATCCACTCTGAGTGGAGAACAGCATTTATCTGAGAAAAGGTAAGATAATGTTACAAGAAGTACAGAAGTCAGTGAGCGCCCCCTTGTGTTCAGTCAGGTTTTCAGCTGGTCTCAGTGGTCCAGTTGGTCCACAGTGATCTGCTCTTTCTAGTTTTTATAGCAGCTTCAGTAACTGTGAGGTAATGTTTTTCATGTTTGTCTCCTAGGAGTCATCAGAGAGAAGAATCTGACGACTTAAAACCTGAACCCAGCTGTGTGTCTATGAAGAGTGATCGATCAATGGGTGCTGGTATTGACTTTAAAAGACAAGAACCCTCAACTGTGAAGAGGTAAATAAATAATAACTGTCATCTGGAGTTTATATGTGAAATACTATGTTCATCGTGTGAAGCTTCAGACTTTGTTGAACTTGCTGAATGTTGATAATTAGTGAATTTCTCTCAATACATCAGGAAGCAGCAGAAACCTGAACCCAGCTGTGTGTCTATGAAGAGTGATCAATCAAAGGATGCAGAGATTACCTTTAAAAGACAAGAACCCTCAACTGTGAAGAAGTAAGATTTAAATTAATTTAAAATTAACATCATGGTCAGATTTACTTCTGAGTTAATCCTGCTACTATAGAGCCACAATACGTCTCTGCTGAACTAACTGTGGAAAATTCATGTTGTCATCATCTGCTGGTAACACAAGCAGCACCTTTAGACTAGGTTACTGTGTCATGTCAGAGGCTTTCTGGGTGTGTGTATGTGATTATATTCCTGTTGGATTTTGACAAGTTTCATCTTATCCTTGTTTAAACCTGATAAACTGAGGATTTCTCTCCATCTACCAGGATACAACAGAAACCAGACTCAAAACAACCAGAACGTGAACCCAGTTCTACGATGAGATATCGATTCTTTAACTTTAAAAGGAAATTATCTGCTTCAATGAAGTAAGATATAAAGGCTCTGAAAGCTATTAGTATGTCTTCTACATGTGATATTTTGTGTCTGTGAGGGGTAAATAGTTCAGGACACTGTCCTTTTGTCCCTGTGATTAACTGATACTATGGCCATTTTCTGAAGGAGTATTGTGTGTAAAACAAAGAGGTTTAGAATTGATCAATGTTATCAGCTCTTTATTAATGTCACAGTAGAGATTATTCTGATCACAACATTCACTACACAACACACTATCATTAACTCACTGTGGTTTATGTTTGTGAGGAAAAACACACATTGATTACAGATGGTGGAGACAATAATGTGAACTAATTGTTGATGATTCATTCACAGAGTGAAGCAGCAAAGTTTAAATGTTCATCAAACACAGCTGGACTCCATATTTAAGGTTTGTACATGGACAACAACTACTTTCCATCATCTCTATGCTGCTCTTTGTAGACCAGTGGACTGTCAGTCTGTCCAACATGGATCTGATGTTTGTCTCCATGATTTCAGTCTGGTTGTCATTCAGATAGTTTTCTGTTCCAGCTGCTGGAGGACAACATTGTCACTTTCGTGAAGAAGGAGCTGAAGAAGATTCAGAGGGATCTGAGTCCAGATTACCCAGAATGCTTAGAGAGTCAGAGGGAGGATGAGGAGGTGTTGGAGGGTGAGGATGAAGAGCAGAGGAGGAGCAGCAGAGAGGCATTTGTGAAGATCACGCTGAACTTCCTGAGGAGAATGAAGCAGGAGGAGCTGGCTGATCGTCTGCAGAGAAGTAAGAGGATTTCTATGAACATTGAACCTGATGAATGAATTAAACATTTACAAACGTCTCAAGAGATGGAACAAGTAACTGTATATTCACTCATTCTTTCAGGAAATGTTGTAAATGTATTCACTGATCTTATTTGTTGTTTGTTCATTCAGGACATGAAGCTGCAGTTTGTCAACGTGAACTTAAATCTAGTCTGAAGGAGAAGTTCCAGTGTGTGTTTGAGGGGATTGCTAAAGCAGGAAACTCAACTCTTCTGAATGAGATCTACACAGAGCTCTACATCACAAAGGGAGAGACTACAGAGGTCAATGATGAACATGAGGTCAGACAGATTGAAACAGCATCCAGGAAACTACACAGACCAGAAACAAGCATCAGACCAGAAGACATCTTTAAAGTCTCACCTGGAAGACATGGACCAATCAGAAGAGTGATGACAAAGGGAGTGGCTGGCATTGGGAAAACAGTCTTA